>NC_000077.6:23462500-23762500 GCF_000001635.26 Mus musculus | reverse complement strand
GTAGAACTCAGGAGGCAAAAAAATCACTGCAAGTTCATGGTCAATTGGGTCTACATATACATAGTAAATTCTACAAGGAAAAGAAAAGTGCCCAGTTTGGAATAGACCATGTCCCATGCTATACTAAAAAACTCATTGTTTCACCATTTCTGAAGCTTGTTTACATTCTACAGGATAAGCCTTAGTGAAATGGGTTTATGGTTTGGGGAATTTATACTCCTGAAGTAAAATCACATGGTTACCTGCCTTAACATGAAAACACAGTTATTTTATGGACCTTCTATTTCCATGACTTGGCTAAAGGGTGAAGATGCATATATTTTTAAAGTTTTATTGACATATACTTAAAACTCATTATAATATAATAATTATATATAAACTTTTTTTTTAGTTTTTTTTTTTTTTTGATATGAGATCTCATTATGTAGCCCTGCTGGCCTGGAACTTGCTATATAGTTAAGACTGGTCTTGAACTCACAGAGATCAGCCTACCTCTATTAAGGCCTGGCCCTCCATACTTGGAAATACCATCCTTCAAACTTTCTCATCTACCAAGTTTAGACAAATAGTGATCACCTTTTTTTTCATTATAGATTAGCTTACATTTCTGGAGTTTCATGTAAATGGATCATATAGTATGTGCTTCTTTTACTCAACACACTTACTTTGGTAGTTATATTTATAGTGTTTTATCCTAAGGGTACGTATGTTGAATTACATTTGTTATGGAAGGTAAATGACTTTGTTATCTCCACATTATGTGTTACATTTTGGAGAAGATTTAGATGGGACCGATTTGAAAGTTCAGTTGAGCTTAAAGTCAGTATACTGTTTTAGTATATTGTGTACAGATCCTTTGATAATCCAGACTCGCCTATGCAAGGACGTAAGTCCACTTTAATTTTTAATGAGTGTTCTTTCATGCAGTGATTGTCTAATTTAAAATAAAGCAGTTAAGTACATTTTACTCAGTTTTGGAATATAATGTACTTCTGAATACTATTTTCTTCACCTTTCTTGGGAAATGTTGGAAGAAAAACTTTATAATTGCCCTCATGTGGACAGGTAACTCTAAGAGTTGTTATCTCACAACTTAATACACTCATTAGGTATAGATATTAAGCAATAAAGAACTCACCAGTTATGTGTTAATACTACATAGGAATTTAGTTTGTATAAGGAAATGTTATCTTCATCATTTAATCTTTGAAGATTACATTTTAACTTTGTTATTTAATGTTGGGAAGGAAAAAGATCTTTGTTTTTTTTAAAAAAAAATATATCCATTAATGTCTATTATATTACTATTCTAATCTCATTGCACTGTTCTTTTTAAAATTTTCAGGTGGATATAATCCATACGTAGAAATAATTGAACAGCCAAGGCAGAGGGGAATGCGGTTTAGATACAAGTGTGAAGGGCGATCAGCAGGTAGCATCCCAGGGGAGCGCAGCACAGACAACAACCGGACATACCCGTCTGTCCAGGTAATGGCCTTTCTTCAGTATCTCACTTTTAAGGGTTCAGTTTGTTTTACTGTTTTCTAGACAGGGTTTCTCTGTGTGGTCCTGGCTGTCCTGGAACTCATTCTGTATAGACAAGACTGGTCAGAGATCTCCCTGCCTCTGCCTCCCAAGTTAAGGGTGTGCATTACCACCACCTGGCAGAAGACTCAGTTTAACAGTCTTTTGCAACCCCCTTTCTTCTTTGCATTTGCTCTCCAATAGCTAGATGTGTAGGGTTATCTCTTAAAGGAATCTTTCCTGCTTTTAAAGTTCATGTAGTAATATAACTGCAGTGATTCACAGTGCTTACTGTACACTGACAGCTTTGGATCGGATCCCTCTTGTAACACAAAGCATTTAATGAGGAAAAAGCATTCTGTACGTATACTGGTCAAGGGAATTATTGTATAAGTTAAAGATGGATTTGGAACATTTTTTGACCTTTTAGTATAGAGGGTATTAATAACTTTCCCCTTCTTTTTTTCATACCTTTATGCTTACCTCCCAAACTCTGAGTTATTAACATCATTTAAAGTATCGTTCCTTTTCTGTGTGTGTAAAGTGCTCTTTTGTGTGTGTGAATGTGGACACTCGGGTACCTTAGTGTCCATGTGGGAGTCAGGACAGCATTCGGCAGGTTGGCGTCTTATTCTTGTGTTTTGAGACAGGGTGTCTTTGCTGTTTTTCCACTCTATCTATACACCTGGTCCACTAGTTTCCAGGGTTCTTCTCTTTCTGACGCTCATCTCCTGATAGGAGTGCTGCTACTACAGGCTCAAGCTACTGGTCTCTTTATCTTTATTGACAGTACTAGGGATTGAACCTAGAATATTAGGAATGATAAACAAGTGTTCTACCACTGTTATATATCCCTAGCCTGTGAAAACAGTGTTTTTGGTTGAAAGTGAATTTAGCAAATATACCATTTTTATAATGTATGTTTATATTTGATATTTATAAATTACATTTCCTTTTAATTTTTATAATCTATTTATTCATTTATTCATGTTTAGTGTTTTCAAACAAAATTGTTAGCCCCAAACTTGTAGTGATCTTGCCTCTTGCCTCTGTTTCTTCATACTGGAATTACAGACATGTGCAATCATGCCTAGCTAATTTTTATCGTTTAAGTGCCAATTAAAATCCTTAATAGCGAGTTGGTCTGGTAGTACATGACAAGCATTGGGAAGCATAAACAGGTAGATATTGAGTTGTGGACTACTTACCTATATAAGAAGTTCCAGGCCAGACTGGGCTATTTAAACAAGACCTTGTCTCTACAAACAAATGAAAACAAAGTTAATAGAAGTCAGGGGCAGTGTCACCCATCAAAATCTCATCTACTTGGGAGGCTGTGGTGGGTAGATGCCTTGGGCCTAGAAACTTGTATGGATAAAAGGAAGACTATCTCAAAATGGAGTTTGAAATGTCCTTAATTTTTCACCAATAGATCTGAAATTACTGTTTTGTAACTAGCTTATTATTTACAGTTTATTTTATTGAGCCTAAGAAGAATTACAAAATTGCCAAGTTATATATAGATTCCCAAATTTCTGTTTTTATATTTTTAACTGATACAGATGCTTAAATTGTACATTTTAATGGGATGTCATGTAATATATAATACATGTATACATCATGTAATGCTTCAATCAAGTTAAACATACTTAGCTCCTCAAACATTTATCATTCCTTGTGGAAACATTCAAAGTCCTCCTAGTTTTTTGAAATATATAGTGTATTTGTACAATAATATGCCTAAAGGCTTTTGTCCTATCTACTGTACGAACTTAATTTTAAGAAAATATTTTATATATGCACACACATACATATATATATATGTATATGAATGTGTGAGTATGTGTGTACATGTGTGTGCACGCATAGGCCCATGGAGGCCAGAAGAGAGTATCAGATCCCTTGAAGCTGGAGTTACAGGCAATTGTGAACTGTGTACCATGAATTCTGCGGTCTGAACTCTGGTCCTCTGGAAGATCAGCAAGTGCTTTTAGCTGCTGAGCTATCACTCCAGGCCCATAACTTCATGTTTTTAAATCACACTATTTGCAATAATATTGCTTTGAATTATCTAAATTCTTTCTAAGTGTTCAAAGACATACAATGAAAAGTTAATTTAAAATTCTTTTTTTCCAACATTGTGAGTCATTTTTGGCTTCTCTTAAAAAAATTGTGTTCCTAAAGCATTCCAGAGCAGTGTGTCTTAACTCCTTACTCCCCTACTCCAGTTCATCCTGGTAGACCTGGAAGTAACACATGCAGCTCAGAGCACAGTTTGCTGCTGTCTACAGGGTGCAGCCAGACACACAACCAGTTCTGGAGATGGTTCTTCAGATAAATTTTGAGGAGATGTTTCAGATACTTTTGAAAGAAGGTGCCTCTGAAGAGGCAGGTCTTGCTCTCACTCCTTTGATGGTCACACCCTCCACCAAGATCCCAGCTTTCCCTTCACCTGTGGCGTGGGTACAGTCAGGGATGAATTTCAAAACCTGCTTCTATTTTTACTTCCTTTACCACAAAGTTTTTTGTTGGCTATGTGGTCTTAGAGGACTCAGGCTTTTTTTTTTTTTTTTTTTTTGACACTTCTCTCTCTCTCTCTCTGTCTCTCTGTCTCTCTCTCTGTCTCTCTCTCTCTCTCTCTCTCTGTGTGTGTGTGTGTGTGTGTGTGTGTGTGTGTGTGTGTGTGTGTTCTCTCCTTATGCTACTGTGAGATACAGAGATTGAAGTTGTTAGTGGCAAATGCCTTTACCTGCCGCACCATCTTACCAGCCCTTAGTTCTTCTTAAATCATCTTACTTTATTCATCAAAATTATATGTACAGTTTGTATTTTTTCTGTCCCAACAAGTCTTTGCTGTAGTAATATATAATCAGGGGTTTCTACTCTGCCTTGGATCATTTAGTTCCCAAATTAAAAACTTAAAACCTTTATATTTATGTTAAGCCTTTAAAGCACTAGAGCTGGGCAGATATCTACCCTCTAAGTTATTAGTATCTACTTTCTGAGTTACAACTTGACATGCTATGCCTGGGCCACTCTTACTGCAATTGGCCAGCCCTTATGGCCATGCTTTCATGATTCACCTACCCCATGGTATCTTTTCCTCTCTCCACCTTCTCCTTCTTCCCTCATGGTCTCCTGCCTCAGTCCCCACGCCCAGGAACCAAAACTTTACCCATCTCTCTTCTGCCCAGCTCTAGGCTATCTGCATCTTTATTGACCAATCAGGGATAAGTTGGGGGTCAAGGTTATATTTGGTGTACATGAGGATCTTCCATCTCCTGAAGCAACCAGGGCCAGTTTTTAGCATTACAATACATAGCAACAGACCAAACCTCAACAGTTTTAAGTTAAGGAGCAAGTTTTGTACAAAAAAGGCTGGTAAATATAAGAACTATTTATTTTGGATTTTTGAGGCAGGGTCTCTTTGTGTTGCCCTGGCTGTCCTGGAACTCACTCTGTAGACCAGGCTGGCCTTGAACTCACAGAGATCTGTCTGCCTCTGCCTCCCAAACTCTGGGATTAAAAGTGCACCATAATGCCTGGCCTGCTTACCTGCTTTAAAAGGAAAATAAACAGATGATAAAGCTAGATAAAATAAGGGCAGAAAGAAACATTTTAGGAATTGAAAGATAAGTTTTCCCAGCTGATATATTCTCTGAAAACTTTAATCTCAAGTAAACTGCTGACTATTTGAATTTTATTGCATGCTGACTACATTATATAAATTGAACTTAAATTAATGGATCAATTCTTTTTATTTGTTTGCTTTTTAAAAGGGGCATTATTGTAGGTAGCCCTGGCTGGCCTTGAACTTGTGCTGATCCTGCTCAGCCTTCCAAATGCTGGGGCTATAGGCATATGCTACAATACCTACCTATTGTTAACAAGATATACATACAGACTGTATATTTAATTTCCCTTTTCAGATTATGAACTACTATGGAAAAGGAAAAATAAGAATTACATTAGTAACAAAGAATGATCCATATAAGCCTCATCCTCATGATTTAGTTGGAAAAGATTGCAGAGATGGATACTATGAAGCAGAATTTGGACCAGAACGCAGACCTTTGTTGTAAGTATACAGTGACAGAAACCTTCAGCAATAGGACAAAGATATAATTTTAGTTTATAGCAAAATAATTCTGTATTTAACTTACTGTAACATGTACATTACATTTTAATTACACTTTGTTACCTGTGGGGAGGACACACGTGCTTGGGGTGCATGTGGAGGTCAGAGTTGGCTCAGCTGGTGGAGTCGGTTCTCTTCTCCACCACGTGGACCCTGAGGATTAAACTCAGGTTGCCAGACACCTTTACCCACTGAGCCATCTCACCAACCTGATATTAAAATTTTTGTTCTTACCACTTGCATTCATCCTTTATTAATAGGTACGCACATGATAGTTAGTAGAAATTCTTCCTAATGGCACCTAGACTGGGCTCAAACTTACTATGTAGAATGTCTTTGTACTTACCTTCCTGCCTCCAACTCCCAAGTCCTGACATTAGAGGTAACACCACCCTGTCTGGCTCAGTAGGAGTATTTTTTATGTTATTATTTTGTTTTCCTTTGTTGTTCTTTTGTTTTTTTCAAAACAATTTCTCTGTGTAGCCCTCACTGTCTTGGAACTTGCTCTGTACACCAGGCTGGCCTCAAACTCAACCTGCCTCTGCCTCCCCAGTGCTGGGACTAAAGGCGTGCCCTACCTCTGCCTGGCTTCCCCCCCCCCCCTTAAGACAGAGTTTCCTGTAGGCTAGGGTTGCCTTCCAGAGGATTCAGATACTGAGATTAGAGGTGTGAGATCATAGCCTTAAGACCCTGCCTCCAGTTTATGAGGATTGAACGTAAGACTTTATACATGTTAGGCTAGAAATCTGCCAACATATCCACCACTTCTTATTTTTTAACTTTTGACTGTTTTGAGACAGAATCTCACTGTGTAGCTCAGCTTAGCTTCCAACGTGTAGTGATCCTCCTTCCTCAGCCTCCAGAGCACCGGGGTTATAAGTAAGCATGCATTACCATGTCTGGATAGGTATACCTCTTTATATTGTTGAAAGTAAGAAAACATATGTTGTGATTAATCTCTTCGTTCTGTATGTTCTACAAAATAATTGTGACTATCCTGTAATACACAGACATAATCTCCAAAAAGTTCTTCTTATTAATAGTAATGACACAAAACACAAAAAGCCCTAGAAGTACACACTTGACAAGAAATCTTAACGCCTGCATGTCTTGATCTTCCAGCAGTGTTTCAAACTTTCAGTCAGTCATTTGTGTCTTGAATACTCTTTCTTGATTTCTGTGAAGACAAACTTGTTGTAACCTGTAGTTTTCTGGCTGTTGTTCGATGGCCCCTGGTTTTTATCTTTTGTCCCACTCTAGTGATATATATATATATATTAGTTGTTGGGGTTTTTGTTTGTTTGTTCGTTTTTGAAACAGGGTTTCCTCTGTATAGCCCTAGATGTCCTGGAACTTACTCTTTAGACCAAGTTGGTCTTGAACTCAGAGATCTACCTGCCTTTGCCTCCCAAGTACTAGGTCTAAAGGTGTATGCCTCCACTGTCCAGCTTAGTGCCTCTGATCTTATACTGCAGTCAGGAGAGTGTTCCTTCAGTCTCTGTTCACAGTGTTCTTTCAGAGAGATGTGATTTACTTAGTTCACAAGACTTGAGCTAGCAGGGTTGTTGTTTGTTTGTTTGTTTTTAAATTCTAGTAGTATCATAGGCCTTGTAAGCCCTTTGGACTCTTATGTCCTACTCAGTGGCAGGAAAACATCCACAAAAGATATGTGAGTGAATGAACATGCATGTGTTCCAATACAAACTTTATTTGCAAAATGAGCAGTATGCTGAATTTGGCCCATGATTTAGAGTTTGCCAACCGTCCATTCCAGACACTAAGTTCCATGAAGAGAGGAAAATGTATCTCCATTCCCTTTGGGAGTTTTAGTGCACAATTGGAACTCCAGAACGTGTTGAATGACTATGAAAAAGTACATTGAGTGAATGATCAGACGCCCCATGATTCTTAGCTTCCTTAAGTCAGTGCTTTCGCCTCTTTCCCTTCTTTCCTTTCTTTAGTACTGGGCTGATTCCAGGGTATGATGTGCTAGACAGGTACCACACTACTGAGCTAACCCTCTGTGCATACCCGATGAGGTTATTCAGATGAAAGAAAACCAAGTCGTGTATGTTAGGGTGAAGAATTATTTTGTTGCAGGATTTCAAGAAAGGATTAAGAATTGACAATTTATTTTTTGTTATTGGAGGAGGAGGAGGAAGGAAGTGGCAAAGTTATTTTAGGTGCTAATGAAGTCACAGGTGTGAGTGCCAAGCATGAAGCATGAACATACAGTAATAGGAACATGGAGTAAGGCAAACCAGGCAGCCTCTGGCTGCAAGTGCCAAGTGAAGTTTGAAGAAACAGTGATGTTCTTATCATTTGAGTTTTGCTTCCTTATTCACACCCACCCATCTCAGATGATGTCATGGTTTTTCCATGTGGGAACAAGTATGACTGGATGGTGGTAGGGGAGTTCCCCCATCATCATTTGTATTACACATATGCAAATGAGTAATATTTGTAGCTATTGAGAAGTTTTCCATAAATGACCCTTTGAAACTGTTGCTAAATATTGTTAGTATTAACCCTCTCTAATAAAAATACTTCATTTCCTATATTGTAATCATATAACATGGCATAAAGTGTATTCTGTTGTCAATGAAAAAAATTGAGGCCAGGCTAAAGTACACAGCAAGACCTTGTACAGCTGTGTTTTCATATATTTCATGGTACATTTTTTAGTGATGAGCTAGGCAGGCATCATAACTGAGCAGAGGGAATCAAATATAAGAAGGCTAGCCCGGTTCCTCATCAGAGTGGATAACTGTGTGTAAGTGGGGTTACAGGTGCTCAGCTCTAACAGATTGTCTCTGTGCCCAAGGAGTGCTAGCAAACCTCTGAAATGTTCATGAAACCAGAAGAGCTGATGCTCAGCTCTGATCACCTCACTCTTAAGTTTGGTAATGTATATATATAATTTTTAAAATGCACTAGCCACTTCTATACATTTTTTAAAAATACATAGGTTAACACTGCTATAAGTTTAGCAAAACATACCTGCATATTTCAGGGTCCAGCTGTCTTTGTACCTTTTGATACACCAATTTTAGTAAATTGATCATGAGTTTGTTTGGAAGGTGAAACTTTGCTTCTTGATGGTTTTGTTTGTTTTACTTGTAATGTTTATCTACCTTGGTATATTTGACTAAGCCTATTGGCAAAATGTAATTATAAAATAGTATATTTGACAGTTATATAATACTCTATATACTTTTTTAGTTTGGGACAGGTTTTCCCATAATCCAGGGTAGCCTAAAAGTTGCTAGGTAACCAAGGTACCACTTGCCTCCATCTCCTAGTGCTAGAATTAAAGGCATGTCACCATGTGCTCTATTTTTCTATTAACAATTCTCTTAGGCAGGCCTATGTTTGTTTCTCTTGTATCTTCTTTATTATCACAGTCAGAAACAGGATCTGTGACCTAGAGGTTGGTGTGGCAGAGAGCTGACTTTCTGAGTATGTTTGATTTTTGTCATACTTTTGTTTAACTATGATGTGATTTTGAAAGTTTCATTTTTTGCTTTTAGTTTTCAAAATTTGGGTATTCGGTGTGTAAAGAAAAAGGAAGTGAAAGAAGCTATTATTTTAAGGATTAGTGCAGGAATCAATCCTTTCAATGGTAAGTGCTTTGTTATAATTTCTACTATTTGTATTATCAGTGGACTGTGATTTCTATTTATAGTATAATTCTACTTGTTGACTTGTATTTAAGTGGAAGCCTCCCCTCCCTTGTTGTTTATTTTGACGTGAGGTCTTTATATGTAGCTCTGGCTGCTCTGTTACTCACTACGTACTCCAGATTGGCCATGAACTCCTAGCAATCCATCCTCATTGGCCCCCAGGTTCTGGGATTGTAGATGTGAGCCACCATGCTCAGCTAAAACAGAAAACCCCAAAACTGAAACCTTCTCCAAGTGTTTTTGATTCTTTCAATATGCTTCTTCTTTATGCCAGTCTACCAACCATCAGGATCACCCTTCTTTCTGAGTGTTGGATGGACACTATGTTATAAAGTATTTTCCTCCTTTACCACCACTGTTATTTAATAGTGATCTCATACAGCCCAGCCAGCTTGAATTGCTGCTTTGCTGAGGCCGGCCTTGGGCTCTTGATCTTCACCTTCTAAGTTGTCATTACAGGCAAGAGCTCCATACCTGGCCACTCAAAATATTTTTTAGACTTCTCTTGATTTTTTGTATGAATGTTTTGCTTGCATGTATGTATGTGTACCACAAATATAGCTGGAGGTCAGATCTCTCAGAACTTGAGTTGCAAATGTATGTCACATCTGCAAGATGTGACTTGGAATTAAACCCAGGTCCTCTGCAAGAACAACAAGTACTCTTAGGTACTAAGGCATCTCTTCAGCCCTTCAAAATATTTTTGTAGTCTGTTTTTGTATTGGTAAAATAAATCTTACTGTTTAGTACATTTTATTGTGAATAGCACTTACTAAGTGGTTTGTTTTTATTTTATTGTTTTGGGGACAAAGCCTTACCACATTAAAAAAGGCTAATTTCAGATGCCTTGTCCTCCTATCTCAAGTCTCCCTCCTGCTGGGGTTATAGACACATACCACCATTTATAGTTTAAGCATTTGATGTTTGTTGTTGTTTTTGTTTCTGTTTCTGCTTTTGAGACAGGGTCTCATGTATTCTGCACTGGTCTCAAACTCACTATGTAGCCAAGAATGACCTTGAATTTTCTGATCCCCTGCTCCACCTCCCAGTACTGGGATCCTTCACATTCATCATAACACTTGGCTTATGAATCATTGGAGATTAAACTCAAGGTTTTGTGTGTGCTAAAGAAGCACTCTGCCAAATGAGCTGCTTCCTTGGCCTTTATGACACTCTTGGCTATGGCATCTGGTACCTTTAGCATTCTATATTGTTAAGTAGGTAAATGATTCCTAAGTGTATGCAGTTATTCTATGTACCTATTTTAGTAGTTTTGTTTGCCTAGGCATGGTAGAACACACGTGTAATTCAAGCTACTTGAGATTGCATCCTTAAACTTACTGTGTAGCTACGGGTAACCTTGAATTCTGTTTGAGCCTTTAGTCATTTGAAGGAAGGTAATAACCAATTGTATGTATCCTATCTTCAGTGTTTAGTGAAAATACAAAGATGTAGCAGATACACCCATTCTGAGTGCATAAGACTTTGCCTGATAGGATAGAAGTGGCACTTGTAGGTGACAGTCATGTAAGATTAAAACCTAAGTACAGGGGGCTGGTGAGATGGCTCAGCGGTTAAGAGCACTGACTGATCTTCCCGGGGTCCTGAGTTCAAATCCCAGCAACCACATGGTGGCTCACAACCATCTGTAATGAGATCTGAAGACAGCTAAAGTGTACTTACATATAATAAATAAATAAAATCTTAAAAAAAAAAAAACCCTAAGTACAGATCTGGTGCTGCGCTGACTGAGAGAGAAGGGATATTTTTTGTATTCCAGGATAAAGTTTAGGCTTTATAGAAAATTAGTTCCGGGTAGGGAATATGACCAAGTAAGTGAAGTAAGCATGAAGATCTGAGTTCAATCTCAGCATCCCTTTGACAAGAGCTAGGTATTCTCAACACCAGGGAGGTAGCTCCAGGTGGAGTTCTGGAGCTGGCAAGGCTCAGTGGGAGACCCTGTCTCAAAAATACTTAGTGCTGATACTTAGTGCTGATCTCTACGTCCTCACGTATGCTTATCTGTACATACTGTATACACACACAAAGCAGTTATTAATTGAATTTTCAGCTTTTACTCTGATCCAGATATCCCTTGTGATTCCTGGTTGTCAGTAGTTTTTAACCATGTCGTACAGAGATGGGAATAATATTGATAAAATAAAAACTGGTTTTCTACATACTGAAAAAATTCAAAGCAAAATATCCCAAATTATAATCTTTTGTGAAAATAGAATTTCTTGTCTTTGATAGAATCATGGGATGCTAAATACATTTATATTTTAGTTTATTAGCCATTTTATTTTTCTTTAATAAATCATTTTACTACTTTAAACTCTTATACTTGAATAAATCCACCCAGATACAGTCTTTCATGTAACCTCAAGGCAAAGAAACATTTCCCCCACTCCCAAATTGTCTTTGATCTTTCTCAATCATTTCTTTCCTTCCAGCTCTTGCCCCAGTCAACAGCTCATCTCCTTTTTGTCAGCACACCTAATTTTTCTAGGGTTTTATAGAAATGGAAGTATTCTTTTATATTCTATATTCTTTCCTGCCTGGCTCCACTTGGTCTTACTGGTTTTGCAGTGTATATTGTTGGAAAATATAACCATAGTTTGTTCTTTATTGCTGAGTATTTGTTCATTGTATGACTATACTACAACTTGTTTCTATTAACAGAAATTTATTTGTAAACTGTCAGGAGCACCTAGCCATTCATTGTTTTTGTCTGTCTGTCTTTCTGTCTGTCTGTTTTGTTTTAATATTGATTACTCACTTTGAAATGAAGACACTGAAACCTTGAGCTCTTAAATTTATATTGCTATTAAATGAGACTTTCAGTAGTCCTGCACTCTTACTGCCTGTCCTGGTCCCAGCAACTGTGCTACTGTGATACAGGTGCTGCCCTCTTAGCATTTTGAACCTCATATTTTCCCCTTGAACATGGTATGAGGGTGCGTACCTAGGTATGGAGGCAAAAGGACTGCCTCAGATGTTTGCCTCCAACATTTTCTGCCTCCCTTTTTTGAACTGGGGTTCTCATCTGCGGGCTTAGATGGCGACCAGTACCCTGCTTCTGCCTTCCTGGCACTGAGAATATTATCAGGAGCCTGACTACTACTGCACCTGGCTTCATTGCATGGGTTGGAGGGTTGAGCTCATACTTGCAAGGAAAGTACTTTACCGACTGAATCATCTCTCTCAGCCCCATTTTGACCTTTCTAGTTGTACAAGTATGTTTTCATAGACTCAAATGTTAGGCTTAAGAATGCTGATACTGGAATAAATTTCAGTGTTAGCATAACTCCTGAGACTATTTGACTGGCTTTGTGTGAGATATGTTTTTTTAAATAAGTTATCACCTGTAAGACTGGGGAATTTAGCTAATTATTTTTCATATTTAATCTTTTAATTTTAATACTAGTGTCCTTTCCAAGTAAATTTTTCATGTAATTTAATGAATTTTATGTTTTTAAAATATGGCATATATTAGTAACAATTTATTGCTATAGGCTTAAAATATTTCAAAACGCAGCAATATTTTGTTTTAGAAATGGGCTTCTTTTCAAATATCAATGCAAAGAGACTATTGTACTATATTCTGTGGCAAGTTTTTGTATTTTTTTTTCAGAACTGTAAAAATGCCCTGGTGTGCAGTTTGTTTTTAAGCTGACTTGACTTACACATAAAGTTATATCATCTGATATCTTTTTCACATTGCATCTCTAAAATGCTGGTGCAATATGTTAATAAGTTAATATGACCCTCTGCTTCAAATTTCCATGCTATTATTTAGCTGTAAAATTTATTATTTAGACAAATAATGTCATCTCCTTAAAATCAATGTCTTACCTATAAGAACAGGGATGATGGTGATTTTTGCTAGATTTAGAACGTAATTACAGACTGGGCCAAGTGTTATGTTAAATGAAGTATGCATGTTTCCCATTGTCTATAACTTGTATCCATATTTAAGATTTTTGATTTTGGTGGTCAGTTTATGATTCTGCCCTTAAGTTCCTAGTCCCTGGTATAGTCTCTCTCTGAGCATGGCTACAGTCTGTTATATACTGTTAAATAGTAACTGTACAATAATGAAAACTGTTCTTGAGATTGAACCCCATCTTAGTTTTCTGCAGACGTAGGTGCGGGTTAAGGTTATTGGATGTTGTGGGCAGAGAGAAAGACAGCAGGATTTTGGTAATAATAAAGTATTAGTATTATGTGTTCTACATTCTAAATCTGAGATTGTACTGTTCAGTCCCTGAACAGCAGCTGCTGGACATTGAAGACTGCGACCTCAATGTGGTGAGGCTGTGTTTTCAAGTTTTCCTTCCTGATGAACATGGTAACTTCACAACTGCTCTGCCTCCCATTGTTTCTAACCCAATTTATGACAACCGTAAGTGCTTTAATTTTCTTATGTCTGTACTTTTAGCTTGTTTCATTTCCTTAACTGCTGAAAAGTTTAAAGGATTTTTGCAATTTGAAAAGGAGTATGTTAGGTGGGATTGGTGGTTTGTGCATATAATTCTAGCAACCAGAAGGCTGAGGCAGGAGGATAAAGTTTGAAGGCATAATGGACTACACATTGAGACCTTGTCTCAAGAAACAAGAAGAAGCCAGGGGTGGCGGTGCATGTCTTTAATCCCAGTACTCAGAGATAGAGATAGGCAGATCCCTGTGGGTTCAAGGCCATCCTTGTCTACCCTGTGATTTCCAGGATTACATAAAAAGATCCTGTCTCAGACAAAAAACAAACAAATAAACAAAGCACTGTTCATTATAGAAAAAAAAACCCTCAAGCATATATACATATATAAGAAAGAAGAGCAAATCACCATTAGTCTCCTCCTAAATGGCCACTGTCCTCAAGCATACACTGTAGTCCCTTTGAATAAGCACAGACACCACCATCTTCCTCATCAACCCCATTCACCCACTAAGTTTGGCAACTTAAAAAAAAAGATCAATGATATTTTAAAAAAAAACAACTTTTTTTCAAGCCAGTAGTGGTAGTGCATGCCTATAATAATAGCACTTGGGAAGTCCAAGCAGGCAGATCAGGAGTTAAGTTTTCCTTTACCATGTTTAAAAATGGGAATTCAAGACCCTACTGTGTCACATGGGATCCTTCCTCAATAGATAGAGACAGAAAATCCCAGAACTTTTCTCTTTGCAATGTATCTTGAACCTTTTTCAATCACTTTTTCTTTTCTTTTTTCTTTTTAAACACTGCTGGCATTTAACCAGGACATTGTACAGAGCTATACCCCAAACCCCACTTAGGTTTCCAGTAGCTGAATATTTATCTCCTTCCTTCCTTCCTTCCTTCCTTCCTTCCTTCCTTCCTTCCTTCCTTCCTTCTTCCTTCCTTCTTCTTCCTTTCTTTGTGTTGCTTTATACTTTTTTCTTTTTCTTTTTTCTCAAGAAAGGGTTTCTCTGTGTATCAGTCCTGGTTGTCCTAAACTCACTGTAGATCAGGCTGGCCTTGAACCACAGAGATCCACCTGCCTCTACTTTTGCCTCTGCCTCCCAAGTGCTGGTATTAAAGGCCAGTGTCACCTTGTTCAGAAGCATATTTTTTTATATGTCTATATATTAATTTTAAGAAATCATTAATATGGAGTATAAAAAATAAAAAAGATGACTTTTAAGAATCATATTTAAGAATATATTTGGTTTGTTTCCTTTTGTAAGCAAATTATACCAAAGTAGATATATTTATGTGTGCATTTAAAGACAACTCTCTATGGATCATGTATCTGCCTGTTTATATGTGTGTGGTCAGAAGACAACTTACAGGACTTGGCTGTGCTCTTTCATCATGTGTTTCCCTGAGATCAAACTCAAGTTGTCAGGCTTTGCTGCCTTAACTATGTCACTGGCTCCTGAATGTTTATCTCTTATGCAAATATTTCTGACATTTATTTTTAAAAGAATAACTTTTGACAGATACCTACATCAAAGGATATAGAAGTTTATTTGAAAAGATTTTAAAACTTTCCTCCAAAATATTTTGTGTATATACACACACATTCACCAGTAGTATATGCCACACCTGATTTGCATGTAGAATACTGGACCATAGGAGTATAGAGGTAGATTATTCTTAACAGAGAGCCTTGGGTACCTTTAAGAACTATCATAATAATATTCGGAA
Source organism: Mus musculus (assembly GCF_000001635.26). NCBI lineage: Eukaryota > Metazoa > Chordata > Mammalia > Rodentia > Muridae > Mus > Mus musculus. The sequence goes on along the minus strand of NC_000077.6, from coordinate 23,746,989 downwards.
GATAAATGAGAACTGCATTGCCCTAGGGATATAGCCAGTGATATAAAATGACTCATTTATTCACAGTGTGCCTTTACCAAGAAACAGGAGGAAGAGGCAAGAACTGCTCAAGTTAAAAGGCCAACTAGCCTGGTGTACATAGCCATAAGTAACAAAGAGACTGTCTCAAAAGAGGTAGGAGTTGAGGGCTAGCAAGCACCTGAAGTTGTCCTCTGACCTCTTCCACACATATGCTGTGACATATGCTCACCTGGGCCTACATATAACCACACTCAGACATACTATAGTTATAATACATACATAACCACACTCAGACATACCTCAGCATAGCTATAATACACACATAACTACACTCAGACATACCTCAGCATAGCTATAATACACACATAACTACACTCAGACATACCACAACATAGCTATAATACACACAAAAAACATTTAGTTTCCTTTATCTATACATTAAAATTTTATCTATTCTCTAAATTATTTTCCTGAAATTCTTCCCCTTGTACTTGTACTGGCTAGTTTTATGTCAACTGACACAAACTAGAGTCATCAGAGAGGGAACCTCAATTGAGAAATTCTCCTTGGAAGATCTGGATATAGGAAAACCTGTGGGGCATGTTCTTAATTAGTGACTCACAGGGGAGGGCCAAGTCCATGGTGGGTAGGGCCGCCCCTGGGCTGGTAGTTCTGGGTTCTGTAAGAAAGCAGGCTGAGCAAGCCATGAAGAGCACTCCACTAAACAGCACCCATCCAGGGCCTCTGGATCGGTTCCGGCCTCCAGATTCCTGCCCTCACTGCTCGTTTTCTCTTTTGATTTATTTGTTTTATTTATATCAGTACACAGTTGCTCTTTTCAGACATGCCAAAAAAAAAAAAAAATCATCCCGTTACAGATGATTGTAAACCATCATGTGGTCACTGGGAATTGAACTCAGGACCTATGGAAGAGCATCTGAACCCTCTCTCCCATCCACCCTCACTGCTTCTGATGATGCACTGTTACATGGAACTATGAGGGAAATAACCCTTTTCTCCTCAGGCGACTTTTGGTCATGGTGTTTCATCACAACAACTAACATTAACTAAGACAATGCCGAGACCCAATGTTTTTTTTTTTAATCCTTTGCATTTAGGTGCCCCAAATACTGCAGAATTAAGGATCTGCCGTGTGAACAAGAACTGTGGAAGTGTCAGGGGAGGAGATGAAATATTTCTGCTTTGTGACAAAGTTCAGAAAGGTATTTATCAGCTTTGTTTAATTGAATTAGTAGTACATATTTGATTAATATATGTATTGTACCGTTTCCCCATTGTTATTATTCTTTGGCATCTTATTCACTAGATGATATAGAAGTTCGTTTTGTGTTGAATGACTGGGAAGCCAGAGGTGTTTTTTCACAAGCTGATGTACACCGCCAAGTAGCCATTGTTTTCAAGACTCCTCCGTATTGCAAAGCTATACTGGAGCCTGTGACAGTGAAAATGCAGCTGCGGAGGCCTTCTGACCAGGAAGTTAGTGAGTCTATGGATTTCAGATACCTGCCAGATGAAAAAGGTATGGCAAGTTGGGAGTAATGTGTATACGTGTGTGTGTGTGTGTGTGTGTGTGTGTGTGTGCTCACTAGAAACAGCTATGTAGCTACAGATGGATCTTAGCTGAGTGTGGGGATTACAGCAGTGTGCCTTGTGCTGTCCCTGCTGCCTTTTTAAATGTGCTGCTAGGAATTGGACTTAGACTTTTATGTACACTAGCAAGTGATGAGCTGACCAAGTGACAGTCTCTGCTGAAGGACAGATCGTCTAAAGCTGATCATGCTTGTAATATTGTAAAATAAACATTCGAGTGCAGTTTTATATCTTCAGAATCTGTATTTTTTTTCCCCTAGAAGTTTTCACTTGTGTGTTTTGGTTTGGTTTGGGTTTTTTTTTTTTCTCCTACTCTTTGCATTTCTTAAGAGTTTGAATAATTTTAGAGTTCTTTTTTTTTTTTTTTTTTTTTTTTTGGTTTTCCGAGACAGGGTTTCTCTGTGTAGCCCTGGCTGTCCTGGAACTCACTCTGTAGACCAGGCTGGCCTCGAACTCAGAAATCCACCTGCCTCCCGAGTGCTGTTCTCAAACTGTTAGATTATATTTTCCATCTATATATGTATTTTTGAATTTATTTTCTGTACTTTTTATACCCTTTTATAGGTGGGAAATTTGGTAATCATAAAGTTGTATCTATTTTGGTCCAATGTGTTAGTTCATGTTGACTTACAGTTATTTTTAGGATGAAAAATTATTATTTTAAGCTTTTTAAAATTAAGAGTAAAGTGTCCTTTATAACTGGTACTGGATGTATTGTACAGTAGCATACTTCCAGCCTGTACTGTTCGCATGTATTTTAAGCATTGCCACACTCTGATAAGGCGCTTGTTCCTGGTGCAGGAAGGAAGAATCCCATGACTTACCGCTTTCCCACTTTTCTTTCTTAATCAGATGCATATGGCAATAAATCAAAGAAACAAAAAACAACTCTGATTTTTCAGAAACTGCTGCAAGATTGTGGTAAGAATATTTTGGATTGAGTTATAGTTAAGTAAATGTGTCTTATTTGCTTTATTCTGTTTTTAAATTTTTTAAGTGATAAGCTGTTTTTCAAATTACACTTAATAATAGAAAAACTTATCATACCAGGTCACTTTACTGAGAAACCAAGAACTGCCCCTCTGGGATCAACTGGAGAAGGAAGATTCATCAAAAAAGGTATTTTATCCACTTTTTAGGAATAACTGCTTTTTAAGTCTCTTTCTTTCCTACAATCCCGCACACTCTCACTATTGAGTGCAGCTAGGCTGTACCTCTGCAGGTTGTGTTGGAACTAATTATATTTGAGGGATTTTATTGTTCAAGAAATTACATTTTGTCCACACACTGGTGCTTTTGCTTTTTTTTTTTTTTTTTTTTTTTTTTTTTTGGTTTTTCGAGACAGGGTTTCTTTGTGTAGCCCTGGCTGTCCTAGAACTCACTCTGTAGACCAGGCTGGCCTCAAACTCAGAAATCCGCCTGTCTCTGCCTCCCGAGTGCTGGGATTAAAGGCGTGTGCAACCACTGCCTGGCTCATTGGTGCTTTTACTAATTTGACTGTTACCATGTAAGAAATGGCATGGATGTGGTAGGCACCTGTTTATAGCTGCTTACACTTTGAACAAGGCTGTGGCCCTTGGGGTCATGTACTGTCTCTCAGGGCCACTTTAAAAGGGGTAGGACCACAGGCATGCTGACCACCTGCTGTCATGCCCAGACCTAGAGTCCCCTCTCTCTTCTGCTACAGCAACAGAGCTGGACAGTTCCCACAGAGATTGCTTCCCACATAAACCTTAAAACTGTCTGGCCTTTTAGAGAGGATATTTTGCAATCCCCTAACAAACTCTCTGTCTTGTACCCTTACATTGGTGCTTTATCCTGGTTTCTGTAGGGCTTGTGTAATATGTACATAAATGCGGGCACTGTCCCTCAGTTGTCTGTGGTGGGGAATTTTGTGAGACCTTAGGTCATGTCTTAAGTGATAAAAGCTATGTGCAGTTGTCAGTCCTCTCCTTCTTCCCATTCTCCCTAAAAGCAGAGACTAGAAGATCATTTTGGCCACTAGGTACCTGTTTGTTGAAATTCTAATATTTAAAAATGTGCCTATATGGCACAAGAAGCTGGATTTTCATATTTAACTGGAAGAAAATTACACATGCCAAAATAACTTTGAAAAACATTTTCATATATTTATATGGAAATTTGCATGTTACAGACTTTAGTTTTGAATTCAAGTAATAATTTTATGCTTTAATTTATTTGATATGTGTCAGTGCCCTAGAAAGTTTTTAGTATGTTTTTATAATTTCAATTCAGAAATAATGCTTTATATCAATTTATTCATCTTACTCTATAAAATATATTTTTTCCTCTACAGAATCAAACTTATTTTCTCATGGTACAGTTTTACCAGAAATGCCCAGGTCTTCAGGAGTTCCAGGGCAAGCTGAACCTTACTATTCTTCATGCGGGTCCATCTCGAGTGGATTGCCACATCACCCACCAGCCATACCCTCAGTGGCCCATCAGCCTACAAGCTGGCCACCAGTGACTCACCCCACCTCACACCCAGTCAGTACAAATACCCTGAGTACTTTCTCAGCGGGAACACTTTCCTCTAATTCACAAGGTATCCTTCCATTCCTAGAAGGGCCTGGTGTCAGCGACTTGAGTGCATCTAATTCGTGCCTTTATAATCCTGATGACCTAGCTAGAATGGAAACGCCATCCATGTCACCAACTGACTTATACAGTATCTCTGATGTCAACATGCTATCTACTCGGCCTCTGAGTGTGATGGCACCCAGCACTGATGGCATGGGGGACACTGACAACCCAAGACTTGTGAGCATCAATCTTGAAAACCCCTCATGTAATGCCAGGCTAGGCCCAAGAGACCTGAGACAACTACATCAGATGTCTCCTGCCAGTCTGTCCGCGGGCACCAGCTCCAGTTCTGTTTTTGTTTCACAGTCAGATGCATTTGATAGATCAAACTTCAGTTGTGTAGATAATGGCCTGATGAATGAGCCTGGACTATCAGATGACGCAAATAATCCTACCTTTGTTCAGAGCAGTCACTATTCAAGTGTTAACACTCTGCAAAGTGAGCAACTGAGTGATCCCTTCACATATGGTTTTTTTAAAATATAAGTTGTAGGACTTAAATAAGTATATAGAATATTAAGAGAAAGTTCAGAAGTCAAAACTTTAAAAGCCGCTACTGTTTCTTACTTTGAAAGATATGCCTAAAGTCCACGTGCTTGCTGTGAGTTGTTTTCTGTATTTCCCCAAGACAAACTATGTATCTTTGCTAATGTATTAGTTAAATGAGATGATATTTGCTTTCAAGCAGATTTAAGGTGAAAAACGTGTAATGGCTATGCCATTGGGAAATAAACTCATTATTATTGTTGAGGCCCATAGGCCAAAGTGACCCCTAAGGGGTTTTCTGAGGTTTCTTGGTATTTTTAGGGTGTGTGTGTGTTAAAGTAAGCTTTCAAGGCATGGAAGTTTTTTTTTTTTTCTATTTTCTATTATTTAGGCTTTTATCTTTAAAGTTACATGTGAAATTAGCTTGATATCTGTATTTTCAAGAAAAGTTTTCTTGAGCCTTTTCTTTTTAGATGTTCTCATTCCGTTTGATCTCCTAAAGCCTGTCTGCTTCACTATAAAGAATCTAACCAGGTATTTTGGGCTCATGTCAGTAATTTCCCTACTTGAGATCGTAAGTTCAAAACCTGCCTGAACTACATAGTAAGTTAAATACCAGCTTGAACAGCTTATGGAAATCTTGTCTCAGAAATAGAAAAGACCAAGGGTGTGACTCAGTGGAGGAGCTTGCGTAACATTTGCTAGGCCCTGTGTTCAGCCCTATGAAGAAGAAAACAAAATAACAAGTTCGTTTTAGCTCAGTATATCCATACAGAGTTTTGAACTTCTCTCCCAGCCTTGTGTCTCCTTCAGCCTTCCCTGCTCTGTATATTGTCACGCCATGCTTCCCGTTGCTAAGCACCTTGGTGCGCCTTTATTCTTCCTTTACCTCCCACATCTGTCTATTCCATCGTCAAACCCAGAAGGCCATTTCCTCAGTATGCATCCGAAGCCCACCGTCTCCTTTGAACTTTTGTGTGAGACAGGCTGGCCTCAACCTGCTATGTAGCCAACGATGAACTCAGCCTTCAGTTCTCCTGCTCTGCCTCGGGAGTGCTGGGATTACTAGTGTGCACCCCCCCCCCACACACACACAGAGGTTTGTGTGGTGCTAGAGACAAAAACAGGTCTTTCCTGGGAGAAGTATTCTCACAGTTGAGCTATCTGCTCAGCTCAGACCAACCACAAGCATTTTGTATTAGTAAAACTGATAAACCCAGACGCAGCTATTAGAGAGCTCAACAGATGGTACTCACACAGTGACTTATTTCACAGTTTTTCCTCTAAGTTGAACTAAGGTCTGTCTACATCTGCATTTAGAGTATTTTCAATTGACGTTTTATTTTCCAGTGCCTCTTACTGATCACATCATTCAGTTTATACCTTACAATGCATTTAGCAACATGTTTTTCCTTTCTCTATGGCTGCGTTTGTATTTCACATGGTTTTGAAAGAATTGGCCTTCTTTTCCAGATTCTGCTTGTGCACAGCGTCTCTCCTCCTGTCCCCATGTCACCAGTTAGTTCTTGCTTCCTTTGCATAAACAGAGTAAGTATCTTCTTGAGCTTAAAAGGAAAGGTTAAAAAATTTCCCCTCTAAATACCAAGAGCCCTTCCCCCACAGTGCCCTGTCCTCCACATTTTGCCTCTTCCATCTTCTCACCTCTCGCTCGCTCCTTCACCTTCCATCTCTGTCTTTAGTTTTCCCAGTTCCTTGTCTTCCTGTCAGCCTTTACCCTCCTTGTCTGTGCTGTCCATAGCCTGGCACCTCCTGAAGGACAGGATCCTGTGGGACGGGGCTGTGTTGTCTGCACTCTCCTCAGCACCGCAGCTTCTCCTGCTGTGGGATGCTCTTGGTAAGCAGCTGCCTTCCCTCAGCTCTGCTTCCCTCATGGCATTACTGCTGTCACGGGGATAATTTAATAGAGACCTCAAAGTCATATCTGATTGTCCTCCAGTCATATATTGTCCTTTTGAGTCTGCCTACTCAGTGTCCTGTGTCTGCCCATTCTGTTACTGGAAATCTTTATTCTTTTTCTTCAGTGAATATCTTTTCCATATGTTTAAGGTTTTTTTTTTTTTGATACCTTATTCCTCTTAGACGTTGTAGTTGGAACATGTTGAATTTATTCCCACAGGTGTCTATAGATGTAACCTATTCTGCCTGTGCTCCCAACACTTAGCTTTTAACAGCAGGCTTCTCTGCAAGGCTTGGTCCTGCTGCTACAGCTGAGAGGTGCAGCTCTGCCTCTCTCTGCTCCTATATTACAGACCTTCAGCGGATGGTAGTCAGTTAAGTGCTTCTCACTTATCTCTGGGACTCTAGCATTTGACGTACACTCTGGCCTAACTGGTGCTGTATAAATAGTAGCTATTTATTAGAAAAGGGGGATAATTATAAAATCATATTTGAGGATATAGTTTTTAATGGGAAAGGTGCTTCACCCTGCAGGAAAAGTAATGATGCCAAGATAACCTGTCCTGTGAGACATACTTCTCTTCTGGTCGACTGCTGCTCTTCCTCCTCCTCTTCTTCCCCCTCCTCCTTCTTCTTCCTCTTTCCTCCTCCTTCAAAAAACTATACAGACACTGGCACATGCTTCATGGTAGAGCATGGCCCTGTGTTTGATACCCAGAATTGCAACAACAACAACAAAATTATAAAACAAAAGTATAAAAACTACCCTGAGGCTCTTTGATACCCAAAGCTGTTCTCTTGGAAATCGTAGTACCACCAGTATAGTATCAGGTAGAAATCCTGCCTCTGTATGGAAGGTTATATCCTACATACCCCAGCGGTACCCCTTGACAGTTTACCATGCATAGACATGTAAGTAGCCTGTATTCATAACATTTTTGTAACTGTATATTGTACAATGTACCCTGTTCCATGTAGAAAATAAGAGGGGAATGGTATTCAACTTTTGTTCTCAAAGATATGTTTCTTTTCTTATGAAGAATCACATATATAGTCAACCACAGAAACATGGACAAACTTTAAGGTATAATTTGAAGAATTTTTGATTATATTAAAACAATGCAACCACTATGCTTGGGACCCCAGAAGTTCTCCGCACCTCCAAACCACTGTTCTGATTTTTGAGAGCCTGCTGACTTCCTATCCTTTTCTTTTGCTAATTAGTTCTCCATTTGGAAAACCTTAGTGTAGAGTAAGTCAGTTTGTTTTACTATGCTGTGTCGTGTTTCCACAGTCTCAGAAAAACTATATTTTTGTGGAGAGACTTAAAATTGGTGATCCAGGTTGTCTAATTGTACCATATCAAGTTTTAATCATAAGTTGGAATATTGAAAGTTTACCATAAGCTGTCAGACAGCATGCAACAAGATAAAGAAGAGAGACTGATTTTAGTCAGTTAGCCTAAATGGACCTGCTGGTCTTCAGAAACTCAGGCAGAAAATCACAAGTTTAAGGCCTGCACAGTCTGCAGAGTGACTTCAAGGGAACAACTTTGTGAGCTCCTATCTCAAAATATAAAGTGGAAAAAAGGGCGTCCTGAGCTATAGTTCAGTGATAGAGCACCTAGCATGTACAGCTAAAGACTCGGTGCCTAACTCCAAAGAACTAAAAACCTGGCCTTCCTACTTCCTAGGGTGTGGTTTGTGCTAAGAAATGTCTGAATAGAAACACCGAGTTAAAGATTGTGTTTCTCATGGGCCCTGATTAGTCTATTATCCAAACATTCTTAACCACTTGATACCCAGAGAGAAAAATCACAGGGTGGATAAACACTTTGGGAGACCTATGAGAAAAGCAGGTTTCTCTTTAGACAAACGTCTTTAAGTTGCCCCATATGGACCTGGCTCTCTCCGAGGACACTTTCTTATCAAGGGAAGTCAGTTACTGGCTTTACTTTTGGTATTTTGTGACTTGATTTCTTTGTGTAAGTTGAGAGTCTTTGGGAGTACTTTAACTCCTGTGACGTTGCCACTGCAGGGTTTCAGGTCTGTTCAGAGGTTGGATGTGCACGGAAGAGGATAGAATGCTTTTGTGTCTAGGAATGGAAAGCCCACGCTATTCTTGGAAGCCCAGCAGTGGGCCATAGGCATGAAGGTGCCACCCAAGTCTATCCAGTTTCATCCCTTGAATATTTAAGCCGAACATCATGGCAGAATTTAAACCTCAAGGTCAACAGTGGATGAGATCAAATCTCAAAAGTGATCAGGTCTGATTGTTTTCATGTCTGTAGAAAGGCCGAAACCCACGCATGTCCTCATCATCTTTTGTCTTTTTGGTTGGCTTTGGGGAGGTTGGGTTTGGTTTGGTTTGGTTTGGTTTGGTTTGGTTTGGTTTGGTTTGGTTTGGTTTGGTTTGGTTTTTTTCCCAAACAGGGTTTCTCCGTGTTGCCCTGGCTGTCCTGGAACTCATGGAAGTCTGCTTCTGCCTCCCAGACTTTATTTATTTTTTTTAGCTTTCAGAACTTTAAAGAATCACAAACAAGCCAGGTGGCACTAACACACTCCTTTAAAACCAGCACCCAGGGGGCAGAGGCAGGCAGATTTCTGTTAGTTTGGGCTGGACACTTACTCTGTAGTAAGTGTCAGGCCAGATGGGGATACACAGAGAAAACTTGTCTCAAAAAACAACAAACCCAAAAACAAACCAATACAACAACAAAAGAATCACAAACAAAATAAAAAGAAATGTTGACTCCTCAACAAATTGAGTTTTTAGCAGCTTTATAATTTTTGGTAAAATACCAAATTTACCTATGGTAATTTTTTTCTAAGCTTCTTTAGCCAAAATGTAACTTCTCATGAGCTGGAGTAAAGTAAGGCTGAGGCATCTTGGGATAACTATGACTTCACTGCTCTTAGTGAAGCAGCCATAGTGATATATCCTGTAGCTCCAATACTTGGAAGGATGAGGCAGGAGGGATGCTTGAGGGAGACCTCAGCTAGTCAGTCACCAGAGAACTTTAAAACACTATTGGCTATGGTTAATAGACCCCTACAAAACAGGGGAATCTTTGCTGTTGTTTTGACCTTAAATTGAATATTGACCTGCCTCTCCCTTCTGAGTACTAGGATTGTAGGCATATGTCACCACACCTCACCTAATGTAAAATATTTAGATTTCAGAGAGGAGGGGAGCATCATGCTGGGATTGAACCCAGGGTCTCATACAAGTTATGGTTGGTGTTAGCTCTCTACCACTAAGTTGTCTGCATTTCAAACTGATTTTATATGCTTGATGATGAATGAATTTCAAGGCTCTGATGAAATTATTTTTTTTTAAGTTCTCAAGATACTGGTACTTAAGAAGTTAAGCTTTGTATCAAGATGAAATATTTTTTTAATGTCAAGATGCCTTTTATTATATAGCATATTGTGTTACTTTTGTAATATCTTTGTATACTGTGATTTTTGTTGATGTAATAAATAGACCATTTTCTAAAAATGCTTGTTACAGTTTTGCTGTTTGCTTACGAAATATCAGATTTCTTTTTTTTTTTGTTTTTTGTTTTTTACTTTTTCATTATAAGGGGTAGCTATTTGGGATTGTTTAGGAATAGTAGGCATTTTTATAAAATGTTCTCAGGATACAGTCTATCTGTAACTACCCTTTGAAATAGTAGTCTCAAGAAGTACTTGAAATGCCCTTTCAAGGAGTCTTGGGTTGGTTAGATGGTTAGTTGGTTGGTTTTTGAGATAGGATTTCACTGGGGTTTTGGGCATGAACCACCATGCTGTTTTAACAAGGCACTGAGCATGGAATCTAGGGACTCATGCATGCTAAGCAAGCATTCTGCTGCCTGAGCTACATCTTCAGTCCTTGCAGGCTTTGGTCTTTATTATTTTGGAACAGGGTCAAGCTGGCCTAGATCTTGCTGCATACTTCAAATTCATGGTCTTCCCACCTCTGCCATCTGAGTCCTAGGATTTCAGGTTGAGTCACCATTCCTGCCTCTCCAACTTCATTCTGGTTTAAGCTCACTTCAATTGCTTGGTTTTTCTTCTGATTCCATACATATCTTTGATGGGTCTGCTAAAAATATCATTGGAATTATGATTGCTTTTGTCATATTAACCCATCCTTGAAGTAATCCCACATGGTCACAGTGAGCTACCTTTTGAGTATGCTGTTCAGTTTGCCTTGATAGCATCTTAAATTTTTTCATGTATGTTCATCAGGGGTACTGGCCTGAGTTTTGTCTTAATGATGTCTTTGTTGGATTCTGCCATCAGAATTTGGCAGCAATTCCTCTCTGCTTGCTTTAGAAGTCTTGCTGCCAAGCCTGATGACCCAATTTACATCCCCAGAAACCACATGGTATTCAAGAACTAAACTTACTCCCACAAATTATCCTGACTTCCTTACAAATGCTGTATCACATATGGACATGCACATGATAAATATAAGAAATTTATTCTAGAAAAAATACCATTTTCCACAAATGGAACCTGATCTTTTTAGAGAAACTGCCTATTTTGTGGCTAGTGTAGAGGAAATACAAAGCCTGGGATATTTTTATTTTACAAGAATATGCTCAAAGAACGATGGAGATAATGTTAGAAGGGCATAGGAATGAGCTTGAGAATTCTCACTGCTCAGAGTAATATATAGAAATAATATCAGTGGCAAATTACCAAGTCATTGAATAAAATGAGAATCTATTGGTGACAGTGCTGCTTTGTCTTGGTTCAGTCCCTAACACCACAAAACAACAAAAAACAAAACAAAAAAAACACAACCCAGGCTTCAGTCCACATCCATAAAGTAAGGAAATGAGAGAAGGCCCTCTCTCTCAGTGGGATGCCATTCAATACATGTGAAAAGAATGACACACATTAGCAGTTATACTTAGAATCAGTAGTAACTGAGTCAGGTAGAGATCTTTGGTGGATTCCAATCAAATGAGTGAAAATCTGGTCTATCTGCAAGGCACTGAGTAGAGAGGGAAAGGACAGTAAGACTGGAAGAGTTTGATAGACAACACCCACCCCTCAGGGACTAGAAAGTTTGGCAAGATGCAAGGAGGAAGCATCTCCTCCGTGGTGTCCTCACATCTTAAATCTAGTACCAGGCAAACTGGAGCTGAGCATAGCCCACTAAATAACTGGGCTGAAGCTGTGCAACCGCTTCATGAAGCTTAGCATACACCGACTACAAAGCAGGAGGGCTCGGTCATGAAGCCAGTGACAGACAAACTGATGGACAACCTCAGCGATGTCTTCCGACTAGATAATGGTGGTCTGTCAGAGCTCACTTCCTGGTATGGTGGGTGGCCTGTGATTTACAAGATGTCTTCTAGGAATTATGCACTATGTATGTATTTGAAATGGTGAGGTGGTGCTGACTCAGCACCTCTGTGGGAAAGTTCCTTTGTACTTTTTAGTTAAGTTTTGAATCATTTTGAAAGGAAAAAAAAATTAAGATATGAAAGTAATTCTTTTTTCATAATAATAAAACACAGATTCTGCCAGCTAGTTTTTATGTTAACTTTATACAGGCTAGGCTATCTGGGAAGAGGGAATCTTGCTTACTGATTGATGTGGGAGGGCCCGGCCCACTGTGGTTAGAGCCACATGGTCAGGGCTCATGGCCCTGGATGCTATGCAAGAGCAGACTGAGCAAGCCATATAGAGCAAGCCAGTGAGTAGCACTGCTCCGTGCCTTCTGCTTGAGTTCCTGCCCTGACTTCTGTCAGTGATGGAAGTGTAAGAGAAATAAACCCTTTCTTCCTCATGTCCATTTTAAAACCAGTCAGAAAAGCTTACATCTGGACTGGGGGTTGTGGCTCCTGAGTATAATCCAGACACTTTGAGAGGCAGAGGAAGGAGAATCATAAATTCAAGTCTAGTCCAAGCTACAAAGTGAAACCCTCTCTCTTGTGGCCTCCCTCACAAAGCTACTTCACTCAGTTCCTTCTCAAGTGGAGATTTAAAAATAAGACTCAGGAGTAGAAATAGTAGATGAGCTGGCTGATGAGGACTGCTGAGACATAACCTTCTCAACAACATCACTTGACTGTAGCAATCATGACCTCATGGTAACTGAAGATGCTTGAGTGGGTAGGGAGAGATCACGGGGCTCTGTGTCTCCCCAAGAACTACTAGCTGTTGATAGATGCTTGAAGAGGCATCATCTTAAATGTTGCTTCTGTTTGCGAGTTCACTAATGTTTTACATCCCTGCCCACAAAGGTAGTTAATACTGTAAGACCCCCGAAGCTGGGCCTCTGCTCAAGTCCCGGGATGAGCTGGCCAGCACCCCAGTGTCCTGAGAGAAAACCACACCTGATGCAAACTGCAAGAGCCATGCAGGGCAGGGGAGTTCAACCCAGAGCGGTGACAGTAGGGGGCTTTTAACAGCTAGCTGAGGAATTGGGAGGAGTTGGGGAGAGAGTTCTCTTCAGCATGTCCTTGGTGAAATTTACAAGGCGGGAGTGGGGAGTGAGTTCTTTCTGAATTTTTATCTCCGTGTCCTCGGCACTGGAACGCAGGCATCTCTGGTTGTAAAGTATAGAAACAAAAAGGCTTTTTGCTGGCTATAGAGAACAACGAGCTTCTTTCTGGCTGTATTTTTAGAGATCAGGGAAAACAAGCTTGGGGGACGTCCAGGGGCTTTACCTTCCAGGGAGAAACGCTCTAAGTTGGGGGTCTCACAATACCAGTGGGTCACAAAACAAAGGCATTACAGTACGAAGAGGTCTTGTAGGGAGGCCTTTTGTTGGGGGTGTTGGGGGATAAAGTAGGGGTCAATGTGCTAGTACAGGCCATGAATCCCAAGTGCCTTGGAGGAAGGCAGAAACTTGTGAGCTCTAGGACAACCAGGACTACAGAGAGAAACCCTGTCTTGGAAACAATACAGAAAAAGGACTGGGTAAGTGTGACCACTGTGTTATATTCATGTATGAGACTGGCAAAAATAAATTTAAAAACAAAGAATACAGCCCCAAGTGAAAGAGAATGCTTGTTGTCTTTTAGGAAATAGAAATTTAACTTGTTAAGTTACTTCATCTAACTTGCAAAGGTAACCAGTTATCTTACTAGGAAGATTCTCCTTTATCAAGTCTTTTTTTCCTTGCTTTCTCTCGCTCTCCAGAGTTGGGTGGTTTTTTCCCTTCTGAAAATAAGCTACAGCTTATATCTGCAACACAGATAAGAAGAGAGAGCTCATTCTGCAGATGACATAAACATTGCTTCTAAGTTAAACAAAGCATAGAGAAGAGGATACACTGTAAGCCAAGTGACACAAACCCACAAGACTTCCTAGCCCTGTGTCCTCACTCCCAAAGACATTGTCTATAGCTACTGTTTACCTTTCAACAGGAAATAATTCAAGGAATGCTTTGTTGGAAGTTCCTGACCTTCATGTTTTGGGTCCAGTACATTCAAAACTGAGCTAAAAAAAAAACAATGCTCAAAGACTTTTCCCAAATTATTTAATCTTTTAGCAAAATTTCATCAGAAGCTGAGAAACATTACATAGAAGTCTTTAACTTTTCACTTTTCATCAGTTAGTTTCTGTTATCTCCTTTTCAATTTTCTGACAATGAAAAACCCTTTGCTATTATTCACACATGATGAAACAAGGTTTCAAAGGAGCAGGCTGCCCTTTCATCGCAATCAAAAACATCTTCCTGATATAATACATCTTTCAGAGTCAGTATGAATTGTGTGCAAAGATGAGAAACGTGAATAATCAAATGCTATTCAAATCAATGCATCAAAAAAAGTCAAGAAGTTGCACTAGCTGATGAAAATTTTACTTAAGTCAAAATTTTATTGAGCTTCCCTTCTGGTATTTTTGATGATTAATTCTTCTGGTTCAATATGTTTAAGATTTCTCTTCACCATGCCATTACAATTGACAATTATGAGATCATATAAGACATACCATTAGCCATTTCTTGGGGGCGTCACTTGATATCCAAGTTCCAGAAGCCAACCTCCTGGCTTTGTAAGCCTAACTGTCCTTCTTAGGACACTGTCACCCACAGGAGATGCAGGTGCTCCTGACAAGGGTTTTTAGAAAGGCTCCTGGAGACACAACATCAGCTCCAGACCTGTTATAAGAGTAACTAGGTGTGTCATTTAACTTTTGTTTCCTTGTTTATGTAATCAGATGTTAGATAGACCACTTGAAATTAGAAAACATTTGAAATTGGAAAATAATTGAAACACCAAAATATGTTTGTATTTGTTTAGCATTATCGAATTTTCAAATTTGTAACTCTGGGACAAAAGTTACTGAAGGCACTTGTTTCTCTTTACATAAAAGACAAAAGAGGTAGGCAGTGTCTAGAGTACGCCTCCAGGGGTAAGGTGTCACTTGCTTTGCAGGAGACACATACTGACAATTTTCGATTGTCAAAATAGTCACTTGAGGTCATAAGGACTATGACAAATTGTTCCTTAAAGTACTTCTATTGATAATAGAAGCTTGTTTGAGAGTAACTGGAAAATATTAGAATCAGATTTACATTTGACATATTGGAATATTATAGGACACTCTTCTACATGAGTCTAGTTGTAACATTTATTCAGATGATCTGAAAGCTTTAGCAAGTTACTTTGAAGGTATCATCCCCTGCAGGAGATTATGCTAGAAGTCCCAGCTCTCCTGACTGACAGGGCCTCCCATTACATCTCTCTCTAAGTAACAGACTTTAGAAGGAAAATGGTTTCATTCCTTCTATTTTGGTTTTGTGGTCATGAGACAGGGAATGAGAAAACATAAGACATTCTTAGAACAACACAACACAACACAAAATATGCGTACAAATAGATCCTGAGATGTTACAGTGAACTTTAGGAACAGATCAACATGATCCAAGTGGTTTTGAAGACACCGTTATGGTGGGTAAACAGTCATTTTCCAGGATATGCTGCCTGTATGTCCACATCATGCCAGGAAAGCCTTTTGTGTTCACACGTGGGAGCTAGTCATCCAGAGCAGGCGGCCAGTCAACATCTACAGACTAAAAGGAGGAAACAAATCAGTACAACAGGAATTCGGGCAAGCATTTCTGGGGCAGTTTTACCGTAATGCAAGAGAATTACATTTGCTAAGAGCAGCAACACTGAGGGCCATTTCTGAACTAACGAAGATACAATTACTATTAGACCTCTCTACTCCTAAGAGAAGAAACTGAAAAACTGTAATGTCAGTTATGAGTAAAGTAGAAACAAATTCAAAGTTGGGTAGCCACACTATTTTTCCTCAGAAGTCTCAACAACGGTTGCTCTGACTGTCCTTCATTCTACCACCCTCCTATTTAACACAGCAAAACTGTAGGGCCACATGCTGAGAAATGTGTTTTTAGGTGACTCCATCACTGGGCAAATACCATGGTGTACTACAGTACAATGTCAACAGGTGACACTTAATGGAATCACTGTTGGCCAGAATGGCACATGGCTCAAGCAGTGTGTGATTAAATGTAAGGCAGATGAATACAGAAAATTAGCAGAACCAGAAAAGCACCAAGTATCTTCTGATCTCAGAATTCTTCAAGCCAGGTGTCATGAAATGTGCCTGAAATCTTTTTAAAATATTTATTTATTATTATACATAAGTACACTGTAGCTGTCTTCAGACACCAGAAGAGGGCATCAGATCTTATTACAGGTGGTTGTGAGCCACCATGTGGTTGCTGGGATTTGAACTCAGGACCTTTGGAAGAGCAGTCAGTGCTCTTATCTGCTGAGCCATCTCGCCAGCCCATGTGCCTGGAATCTTAGCACTTCAGAGATAGAGGCAGGAGGATCGAGTTCACAGCCTACCTGGGCTCCATAAGACCCTGTCCCACAACATAAAAATAAAGAAATAAATCATATTACTTTCCACTGCAACTCACCCTCACTGTGTTCTTGTAGATTATAGTCACAGCAAGCAATCTATTCCGGCCCACACAATCACATTCCAGACACACCAAAACACACAGACTCACATTCTGGGCAGGCCAAACACGCCCTATCTTGGTTTCTCTGTGGGACCTTAAGATAAAGCTTTGCTAGGTGCAGTGGTGAACATCTGTACTCACAGCACCGGGGAGCCTGAACCACAAGGCAAATTCCAAGCCAGCTTGGGCCACATTAAGACCAAACAAAAGCAAAAGCTTGATTTGGTTTACTGAAACTCATGCATTCGTTAGCCCATGGGTGACTTCACACTCCAGATTCCCTAACAGCAAAAAAACAAAAAAACCACTGCACAGGTACACACAGCAAAAAGTTTTCATAAATCCCAAGATGTGTATGTATATATATGTATGTATGTATGTATGCATGTATGCATGTATGTGTGTGTATGTGTTTGTGCATGCTCATTCATACATACATGTCCCCATGCCAAAACACATGAAATGAGGGTGGAGTCTCTACTTCTACCACGTGGATTCCAGGGACTGAATTTAGTGGAACCTTGGCAGCAACTGCCATTACTGAGATGAGCCCAGCCCTAAAATCCACCATCCAACTCAATTTTTGAGAGCAGCTATCTCTAAATTGCCCTGGCTGTCCTGGAACTGTGTAGACCAGGGTGGTCTTGAGCTCAGAGATCTACCAGCCTCTGCTTCTCAAGTGCTGGGATTAGAGATGTGCACCCCCCCACACACACACACAACCCCCACCCTACCCAGCTCTAAAATTCTGTATTACACATAACCCTAGCATTCAGAAGGATGTGTGAGGCACAGTTACAACTTTATTTCTTTCTTTTCTTTAAGGGTTTAACCTGATGCCATAGGTAAATCAGTTAACAACAGTACCTAATATCAATTAGTAACTTAGCTACATAATCTACAAGTATCGCAAATGGGATCCTGGTTTGTTATTTGTTTTAATAAAATTCCAGAGCTAATTCTTTCCAGTATAGAGAAATGCTAGAGAAATGCTCAATGGTTAAGAGTATCGGCTGCTCCTTCAGAGTACTTGCATGCCATCCCCAGCACCCACATGGTGGCTTGTGACCATCTATAACTCTGGTTCTAGGGGACCCAGCACTTCCTTCTCAACTCTGGGAGCACCAGGAATACATGTGGTGTACAGACACATGCAGACAAAATACTCACAGACAAAAAGAAAATAAATCTAAGACACAAAACACCCTTCATATAAAAAATACCCATGAAGACAGGTGGTGCTACTTGGTTTGTTGTCAGAAGACCTAATGTATCTGCGTGTGACTTACAGGTAGTGTGCATTTCCCCATAAAATACTTTACCTCCACATCCAGCTCAAGAATGTCTGCAGTCACGTTCATCAAAGAGCCAAGGTTTGGTTTGGTTCTCCCAAAGTCTCCATGTACAAATTCTTTAATGTAGCTAGGTCTCTTTAAGGAAAAGATTATGCAATACCAACTACTTTGGCAAGTAGAAGGGAAAATAAATAGAATTTAAAAATGTTACAAAAGAGAGGTCATTTCTAAACTCTGACTTGAGATGTGTATTAAAAAGTAAGCTATGGCAAACTGGTTCCCACCAGCCTGGATGCCAACATACAACCAGACCTATTTACATCAACCTACCAAAGGCCATGGCTTTGATTTGTTTGAGTCAAGGTGTCATGTAGCCCAGACTACGGAAACTTGATCTCAATCCTCCTGCTTCCACCTTCCAAGTGAGGAATTGGAAACACTGGCAACGTCACCCCAAGCCCCAAGCTTTGGGTTTTTCCTAATTAGCACATCTTAAAATGCCAAAGTTTGAGTATACATTAAGCTAGCTATATAATTACATTATTGTTTGTTTTTGAGACAGCATCTCACCGTGTAGACCTAGCCTGGAGCTCACTATATAGACCAGGCTGACCTCAACATCACAGAGATTTGCCTACCTCTGCCTCCTTAGTGCTCGGGGTTAAAGGCTCATGCCACCATGCCAAATCCAATACTTTACTTTTTAAACTTGTGTGTGTGTGTGTGTGTGTGTTATCTAGTCCCATCTGTCAATAATGGTAACTGGTATCTACCAAGTGATGTTTCCACAGGGCCACACAGTAAGTATCCTCAGTGAGGGGTAACCCTGGAATATATTAGGATTAAGATGGAAGAGAAAATTAAGTAATATTTTTTAGCTTTTTCTTTTTTTAGACCAAAACTTTTTTCTAACCTTGAACTCACAGAGATTGGACTGCTTCTGCCTCTAGAGTGTTGGGATTAAAGGCTCACACCACCACCACCTGTCTAAAAAATAATAATGCTTATTATTTATGATACATGTGTGTCTTTTGAGTATATGGAATTTATGTATGGGTGGTGTTACAGGCCAGAAAAGGGAATGGGAGCCCCAGCCCCACGCTGGAGTTACAGGCAGTATATGTTTGTTTTGCTTTCTGTTTCTTCTGTGTTTACACTTCTGGGTGTTTTGCCTTGGAACCACTGAGTAGTTGAGGCTGTCTTGAGCTTACAGCAGCCCTGAGTGCTAGGGTTACAGTGCAGACCATCAGAGCCTGTCTAAGTTCTTTTGGGGGGCTGTTTTCTTCACATAGGTCTATCCATTATGAAGGCAATGGTTAAATCTGGAAGTTGATATTAAGATTAGCATTCTATAGGACTCTACTGTAGCCTGAACTCTATCTGAAAAGTACACCTTTTCTCTATGGTTCACTAAAAAAAACAGGAACCAAAAAGCAGCATTATGCTGCCTTAGTGAGAGCACAGTGGAGTAGGAAGCAGTCGATAGTGTTTGTACAGGAAGATGGCGGCATCCTCCAGGGAGCTGAGAAGCAGCAGCACAGGCTGCCTTACTTCTCCTCCTCCACTGTCTGTTTTCCTCAAACAATTACCTAGGAACGTTTCTTCCTTAATTCCTAATTTCTCTTCAATTGCCATTCTTTTTCTCCAGTTTTCTTCAGAGAAAGCTAGTAACAATAAAGAAAGCAGCAGACCAAAAAGCTCCAGAAAAAGCAGTTGAAAGGTCTGGCCCTTGTTCCTGCTGGAGGCGCTGAGCCACCAGACTAACAGTGCAAATGGGCTCAGTGCAGCAAGACCCGCACACTTCAAAGGAAGCACCACGAGGTAGCTAGACGCTCACCTGGTTTTCTGGGCTAACATAGTAAGTGCATGTGTGTAGCTGTTTCCATAAATGTCCTAACAGGCTTGAAAAGGTCTGAGTTTCTCCAAAGACACAGCATTTCTTCTTGGTATGTAAAACTAAAGACAGGAATTGTTTTACTTTGCTTTTATAATCTGAGGTAGGCTGTGAAGCTCAGTGGTACGATATATACTTATTATTATGAATGAGCCCTGGGCTCAATCCCCAATACCAAAGTGAAAATAAATTTTAAATTGGTATTTATTTTAATTCCATCTACAATAGCCAAATGTGCTCCAGACAATAAAGATAAAACACGCTGCTCACCACAGTCTACACAAACCACCCTGGATTCAAACTACAAGACTTAAAAGCTATTTGGAGTAGATAAGTTCTTCCTCCAGTGCAGCTGGGTCAATCCAGCCACTCTAGGGTAATACAGAGGAAGAGGGAAGGAGTGTGTGAGAAGGAGAGGCACGCTACTTATAGCAGTACAGGGATGAGAGCTTCTGGTGGCTAGCCCAGACTCCTCCCAGGTTGGAGGTTTGTGTTGTATACAGAACAGGCATCATACCAGTTAGAAGACATTTATCATTTCATGCTACTGGATCTCTCTCTCCTCTCTCTTCCTCCACCCCCCTTCATACATACCAAAACCAGGCATGGTGAGACATGCCCGTTATCCCAGCACTTGGAAGGCAGAGGCAGAATCTTGAGACCAGGGACAGTCTAGGATTCACAGTGAGACATAGTCTTGTAAGAGAGTAAATATTAAACTAAGCCTAAAAAACTGATATACTCCAACTAACAACTCAGTTCTGACCCCAGTACCACAAGTCAGAATACATTATACACAAATACCAGCTTTGACATGTAGCTTTTTAGAACTCCAAGTACCAATCTTTTCTACTTAAAACATAGTCAATAGTTGAAACACTAACACCAAAATATTATTGTTTAAGTAAGCAATATGTAGTGTTTCTTTTCCTTTTTCTCACAAGGCCAGTATATTAGCTATGATCAATATGTCAGGAAGTACTGGATACAACCATGTGTCTGTCTGTATTTCTGTTGTATTTCTGAGAGGCAGAAACAGAATATAGCTTAAGCTTCTATAATGAGCCTGCCTAGGCAACACCGTGAGAGCTTGTCTCAACTTTAAAGAAAGTAAAATGCCATGGTCTCCTTCTATCACCTGTCTAACCAGTTGGGCAAACCCTGGAAGACTTAGAGGACCAAATAGGGTTATGAACATGTGACTTGTAAAACATGTAAGGACAAGAAATGAATCAAAAGTACTTCCTAAGTATATATCATATGTTACACAATGGTGAGACACTGAAACACAACCGTAGACATTAAATTGATGGCTACTTTATGGTTTAAAACTCTGCATTGAACAACAAATAGGAAAACAGACATCAAACAAAAATATTGATTCTACTCCAAAATATTGAATTAATACACTCAAGTCCATTTCAAAATATCCCAGACCACCTGAGGTGGCACAGGCCTGTAATCCCGGCACTTGAGAGGTAGAGGCAGGAAGATCAGGAGTTCAGGACGAGCCTGGAAAAGAACACATTTCAAACAAACAAAACCTCCCAGATCAACTGGTCCATTAACTATCCTGCAGCATTAACTATCCTGATCCCATTCTGGTTAGGCCTCTGCAGAGGCAGAAGGATACGTTCCAGCTTGGGTCTTCAAATGCAGACGAAAATGATGCTCATCCAGGTAGTGTGTCTTCATAGAGTGAATGGCCCGAGTTCTCACAGCCAAAGGCCTTCGGTGAAGGACTCGGAGAGGTGTTTTCTGGTCAATCTTTAAGTCCTAGAGGAAGACACGATGCAATTGCAGAGTCAGACCTGAGTGCTGCCTTTGCCTCCTGAAGCTCACCACAGCAGTTCCCACGGGCTTTTGTTTTGTTTCTTTTTTTGGAGTAGGTGGGAATGGCTAATATCAGAACCAGCTATATCTCCTTAGGCTCTAACTCAATGGGACTTCTCATAGCCTAGTTCCTAATTACTTCTTTTCTGAATATTACTACTACCCACACTATAAGAGGGGGGCTCAGAAGGGAATGACAGTGAGGGCGCTCCTGCCTGGAAACTTAACAGATCAGTCAGGATTCTGGCATAGGACTTTGCTAGAAGATACCATTGTTCAGCTTTGTCTTCTAATGCCACACAGAGGAATCTGGGCTGGAGGAGAAGTGGCAGGGACACAATGGGACCTGAGTGTCACCTGTGCGTACGGGAAGTGTGCACATCTTACGGACAGTATACTATTTTGTGGTTTGTTGTACAACAGACGGTATCTGGAAAGGTGCATCACCGTTTATCAAAATGTTTCAGCTCAGAAGCGTAACTTAAGTCTGTACAGTGACTCACACTCTTCCAGTACTTCTTAGCCCAGACTAACAAATATAATATCTGCATATACCTTAGCAATATCTGCATATACCTTAGCAATATCTGCATATACCTTAGCAATATCTGCATATACCTTAGCAATATCTGCATATACCTTAGCAATATCTGCATATACCTTAGCAATATCTGCATATACCTTAGCAATATCTGCATATACCTTAGCAATATCTGCATATACCTTAGCAATATCTGCATATACCTTAGCAATATCTGCATATACCTTAGCAATTCAGATGGTTTTCAGCAATACAGGGTGCTTTTCCTTATAATTACATCAAATTAGAGATTTCCCCTCATGTTAGATGATATAAATTAAGAAATAGGGATTCATACTCTAAAAGATCAACTACTTTAAGCTTTTAAAAATAGGTTTTAGGCAAACTAGAAAAGTCAGTTCTTAAGAACTCTGAATTCTGTGCAGTCTCTTGCTGTAACAGCTCCTCCTGACTTGCATGACCGTGTGCAGCCACTGCTCTGCTAAGAAAGAAAAGTCTACATTCCCTTCCAGACACCACAGACAAGAGCAAGTTCCAACAAAGACCACGCTTGAAGGGCATGGAGATCCACAACAGCAACGTCAACAGCCCCTCCCCATGATTCTGATGATTATAATTTTTATGAGATGAGTTGTCTCTAAGAGGCTTGACTTTTCTCTAGCCAAAAAGACAAATATGCTCAAGACTGAACTGTGTGAGTAGTTATAATGATGGATAGAGGAATATTAAAAAAACAGAAACAGCCAGCCTTTAAGTTAGCTAATACTGTCTGGCATGGTGGCACATCCTTTAATCCCAGCACTCTAGAGGTAGACACAGATGGATCTTGGTGAGTTTGAGGCCAACCTGGTCTTATATTATGACAGCCAGAGCTGCACAGTGAGTCCCTGTCTAAAAATAATAACAAAAATTAATAATAAATAGCTAGTGAGAGCTCTTCTCTCCCTGCTTGTTACTCCCCTCAGGACTGATTGAGAGGCCAGTCACCAGAGCCACTCTCAACACAGCATCATCAGCTCTCAGGCCATGTGTCCTTGGTTTGCTTTTCAGTCCACAAAAGGAAACCATTACACCCACCTTAACACTGGCCTCCCACACACAGACTCCCACCCCCACCACACACACACACACACACACACACACACACACACACACACACACACACACACACACACACACTGTTTCTTCCTTAGACAAAGGATGACCTTTAAAAGGAGGAGAGCAGCAGTGAACCTACAGTGGCCCTTTTCTCAGAACAGAGAACTAAGTCAGCTTTATTGTTATAGCAATGGGAATTCTCTAAGATGATAAAAGTGTTGCTAGAAACCACCTGACCCACAGTGTACCTGGGAG
Organism: Mus musculus; assembly: GCF_000001635.26. Taxonomy (NCBI): domain Eukaryota; kingdom Metazoa; phylum Chordata; class Mammalia; order Rodentia; family Muridae; genus Mus; species Mus musculus. Next base: position 23,723,480 of record NC_000077.6, on the reverse strand, counting down.
TGGCCTCTGACTTCTGCCTCTATAAAATCACCTTTCTGTGTTATTTTTCTAACTAGACCTATGGTAACCCCCCAAATATGCCTTGTTTTGTTTTGTTTTTGCAGTGCTGGGAATCACACCCAGGGCCTTGCACCAGGCAGACACCCCATCACTGAGCTACACCCCCAGCCCCTGAATCTGTTTTTACTGGATTTATTTTTCATTGAGCCTCAATGTCAGCCCCTAAACCTATTGTTTGCAAGATATTTTTTTTTAGCAACATTCTAAATAATTCCTACATCTATGATTTTGATGGGTTTTTGGGTTGTTTGTTTGTTTGTTCTGTTTTGTTTTCCTTATAGACAGGAACTGACTATAGACCAGGCTGGCCCCAAACTCAGAGATCCGTCTGCCTCTGACTCCTGAGTGCTGGGATTAAAGATGTGTACCATTACACCCAACTGATTTATAAATCTATGAAGGAATATATGATTTACAGAGTATTGAATCTGTATTCTTAAAGGTATGTCTGTGTTATATCTCCTCATCTGTGGTTGGAGATAGGGCTTATTTGGTACAGTGCTTCACGGCACCAGTGATGTGTTTATTAAAAGATAAAGAGCTATAAGAATATGTTCTATGGGGTGTGGTGAGGTGTGGGGGAAGGGGGCTCCTCAGCAGGCCCATGCTGAGGCATCCCTTCCCCCTGAGGGACCAGCCACACGATGGTATAGTATAGAATAGTGTTTGTTTAGGGCATGGGGAGGGGAGTTAAGACGGTAGTAGAGGCAGAGAAAGGCAGAGAGGGAGAGCAGAGAAGTGGAGGCCTGCCATGGCCATGTGGAGAGAATGGGGAGGGGAATGGGAGGGAGGAGGAGCAAGGGAACAAGAGGCAAGAGAGAGGCAAGAGTAAGAGGAGGGGGCAAGTAGTCCCTTTTATTGTGGGTCAGGCCTATCTGGCTGTTGCCAGGTAACTGTGGGGTGGAGCTTAGACAGAATGCTAACAGTGCTTGCACAGCATGTGTGATGCCCCTGGGTTCACTCTCTAGCACAGTATAAAAACCAGGCATTTGTGTGACCCAGCACTCAGGTGGACTCAGGGAAAGGAGAAGTTCAACAACATCCTTGGCCACACTGTGAGCTCAGTCTGGGCTACTCGTGATAGCCTCATTACACATCAATAACTTCAACTCAAACCCAAACAAACGAACAAAAACCCCAATGTTTTTAAAGGCCCTAGGCAGCAGGGGCAAAGCACAAGGCCTGTGGAGGGACCAGGTGTCCCTGGGTGGACAAACAATGTAGGCTTTCCCTGTAGCCTTCAAGGCCGCTGCTCCTCATGAGTCAGATTCAGGCAGTTTATGTCCAGATGAACTCTAGCCCAGGTTAAATGAATACATAACTCTGCTTCTGGTCTTGGTTTTTTTTGTTTTTGTTTTTTTGAGACAGGGTTTCTCTGTATAGTCCTGGCTGTCCTGGAACTCACTCTGTAGACCAAGCTGGCCTCGAACTCAGAAATCCGCCTGCCTCTGCCTCCCGAGTGCTGGGATTAAAGGCCAAGATGCTTGTTATCCAACCAGAGACTTTGGCTTGTTTGCTTGGTCTCCTCAGCCCAGGTTGGTCCTGAACTCACACCCTTTATGTGCTGTGTCACTTCATCCAGCCAATGTCATTTCCTTCCCAGTTTGATACTGTTGAGTCAGGAAGCTACCTGTCATGCCCACCCTTACACAGGAGTCATGTTGCCTTCCATGTCTGAAATGCCTTCCATCTCTGCTTCAATATGCAGCTCCTCCCTCCCCACGAGACTCACTGTCCGCTTTAATGGTTTAAGGGAACAGCGTGACTCTGCCCTGGAGGTGGAGCAGCATTCCAAATGATTCTTGGTCATCTCTAGTTTTTTCAACCATCTGTTCAGATCCTTTATCCTTTTTCTTTTTTAATCTATTGGGTACCTTACTCTGCATGACTAACGATAAATCCTATTTTTGGAAACTTTTGCCATATTGTTTTCTCCATAGCTGTGTGTGTGTGTGCACGCGCGCTCACGCACTCAGCATATTTGGGTGTGCTGGAATCACAAGGCCTCCCTCTAGGTGTTCTTACAGCTTTCCCCTTAGCATTTAGGACAACACTTTTCCTATGTTAATAACAACCACTTTAAATAATTTGGTTCTTTTAGGTAGGGCCTAGCTGGATAGCTGATGCTGGCTTATACCTGTGACCTCCTGCCTTGATCTTCTGGACCACCATACCCAGCTTTTACCACATGATTCTAAAGATCTCAGGAGTAAAACTCTATTATACAGATAAACTCTCTGCATGTGTGTGTGTTTGTATACATATATTTGTATATGAAACAAATGTCATTCATTTAGTAGCTCATCTAGATTGCTACAAAATACTGCCCATTTAAATAATATCAGATAACTGTGCTCATTTATGCTAATTCAGACCTTGCATTGAAATTTCCACTCTCTTCCCTCCCTCCTCCCTTCCCCTTCCCCCACCCTACATGTATAGGATAGAAGGCCCTTGGGGGTCCTGCTCTGTTAGTTTTCACCTCACTCCTCTCAGATGGGTTCTCTCACTGAACTTGGAGCTAGGCTGGCAGTCAGCAAGTGTCGGCAATCCTCCTGCCTCTGCCTCCCACAGCTCTGGGGTTTTAAACATACATGGCCATGGCTGGCTTTAACGCAAGGGCTGAGATCCACTGTCAGGTTCTTATGCTTGCACTGTAAAAGTACTCTTAGCCACTGTGAGATACCTTGCTGGTCCTTCCCAGCGCCATGCTTCCAGAATGCACATGCCTCACACAGTTCCTGCATGTACTCATTCATATGTGATTTTAGGACCAATGTCTAGTAACACATTTTGTTTTATATTTAAATTTTATAGATAGCCAAATATAGTAGCATTACTGAGTATTTTCTATGTAGTTGGTACCACTTGAAATGCATTGTATAACTAATTTATTTTTTCTAAATTAATTTTACAGATGAAAGCATACAGAGGTTAAGGAATTTGTCCAGAGTTACATAATTAAGAATGTACCTAGGAGGGGCTGGAGAGATGGCTCAGGGGTTAAAAGCAACGCTGACTCCAAAGAGTTAGACCACCATCCCATCACTGGGCAGTGAGTGGGAAAGCCAGGTGCTGAACATAGGTCACGCTGACCCAAAAGCCCAAGCCCTATGGTGTGCTGGGAATAAACTAGAAGACAATGAGCTTTTTCATATGCAGAAGAAAAGAAAAACAAGCAAAGAACTGCATGTTGTACCTTTAAGTCGTCCAGGAACCCAATGTCCTTCTTCTGGATAGCTCTATTCGTCCATATCAAGGCACTGTAGGTCTTAGTCTTTTCTTCCTCACCTTCCTTCATATGCCCTATTGCCTCCCTAAACAAAACAACAAAAGAACTTTTGTGTCAACACATACAATACTCCATATCTCCCTATCATACTGCACCAGGTGGGTGTGTAGGCTCCCCTTATCTCTTTGCCTGTTGTCAACCTCAGACCAAAGGTATTACATTCAAAAACTTGAAATGGGGCAATCGGTGCTTAACTATTTTTTATTGTATACTGCTATAATTGTCCTGTTTTATTATTAGCTATTATTCTTTTATGCTTTACTTTTTAAACCATTTATTTTTATTTTACATGTATGTGTGAGTGTTTGCATGTAGGTATGCCACATGAATGCCTGGTGTCCTATGAGGCCAGAAAAGGGAGTCAGATCCCCTGCAGCTGGAGTTACAGGTAAGTAGTTGTGAGTTACTTTGTGTGTGTGTGTGTGTGTGTGTGTGTGTGTGCACGCGAGTGTGTGTGCTGGGAACTGAACCCAGGTCCTTGGCAAGGGCAGCAAGTGCTCTCTCTGCTTCTGACTTGTGCTCAATTTTTTTAAATCAACCCTTTTCATCAATTGTGTACAGGAAAAACACACTATTTATAGACTCAGTAATATCTATAGTCTCAGGTGTTCAAACAAGTCTTGGAACTTCCAAGTATCAGAAGGGATGATTTCACATTGTGTTTTTCTATAGATATACAAATAGTATCTACTACTACTACCCTTTTTGTTTTTTAACGTAAGAGTATTATATAACCCAGGCTGGCCTCAAATTCACTACTTGGCTAAGGATAGCCCTGAATTCAAACCTTCCTGCCTTAACTTAGCAGTTAGTAGAATTACAGGTCTATATTACCACTAGCTACCTCTCTGCTTTGTAAAAAACACTACTACAACCATCTGCATGTGGTCTTTGATTGATACATACTTTCATTTCTATTGCTGATGTGATATCTAGAAGTGGAACAGCTAGGTCATATGATCATTGTATGTTTGAGCTTAGGAGAGACTGTCGAAGTGGCCACACTTTCAACCCTAGCAACACACAAGGCAGTTCCTCTATGTCTTTGCCAGCACTTGATACTTTCATTTTTTGGTGACAGCCATCCTCCTGGGTGTGGCTTGAACTTGCACAGCCCTTGTGCAAGATGCTAGGCATTGTTTCATGTTCATAGACTACTCATACATCCTCCTTTGAGAAAGGTCTACTTAATCATTTTCCCATTTAATTGGGTTGCTAGATTTTTATTTTCCTTAATAACGCTATGTAATTCCCTTACAAACATATGATCTTTGGAAACTTTTGAAAGAATACTTTTTGAACTCTCTAGCACATCCATCCTTACCTGGTGACAAGCTGCAAGTCACGGACTTGGATTTTGTCAGATGATTTATTAATTGTCTGCAGTATCGGAGAAAGAAAAACAATTACCGACTCAGTCCCGCTCAGTCGGAGCTCTGCACAAACACAGGCCTGGCGGAGCCGTGCAGCCCTTACCTGCTGGAGCTCCTTCATTTCTTGTGAGGTGAAATGCACTCGATGAGGATTCAGAAGTTCAACTGCAAAGGGCCTTCCTGGCAGCGCACACCCCGGCAGGAAACAGAAGCGTGATGACAGTTACCACCGGGCAAACGCGGGAGGTGTGAGAAGCAGGCTGAGCTCCAGGACTGAGAGCTTAGTGCAGTGTAGGGGTCTGAGATATACGAGTATGAGAGTAATAGGGCTTCTGGGGGCTGGAGCAAGGAGGCTGCTAAACCCATCCAGGCAGTGTGTAAAAAGGACTGCCTTCCCCAGAGGGCCTCACATAGGCTTGTGCTAATTACAAAACAAGACTTCAATAGCCACTAATTAAGTTGGACACACTGATGGAACTATCATCATAGAGAGCACTGCTCAGACACACCGAGGTGAGATCCATTCTCCCAGCCACTCTTCTAGTGACCCAGAACAACTGTGATCCTGTGAGGAGAAGGAACTGCAAATGTCTAACAGTTCAAAACGATGTCTCATCATCTTTCTTATAACTCAACAAGATAAAATAGGAAAGAAATGAAAGCTGCAACAGTTATTTTTAAATAAAGACAGATATTTTGAAAACTGGTCATCCCTGAGAGAGAGAGAGAGAGAGAGAGAGAGAGAGAGAGAGAGAGAGAGTGAGTGTGTGTATTTCTCTCTAAAGTTTGAGACAGGTTTTCTTTAGGTAGCCCTGACTGTCCTCCAACTAGATCTGCCTGCCTCTGTCTCCCAAGTGCTGGGATTAAAATTGCGCACCTGAGAAGTTCTTAAACGGAGTAACTAATAACTTGGAGGGAAAAAAATTACCTTCTTAAGGCACACACAATCATTACAACTTGCAGGCTTCCAGTAAGGAAGTCTCCAAGGAAATGACTGTTCAGACAAACACAGCAGTTTGCCAAGGCAGCTGCATGATGCACAAAGGTCCCCCATCTGTAGAACCTAGTCTTCCCTTGGCTTTAAGTGGCTGCAGTAAGCAAATGGGTTCTAACCAAGTGGTGCTGATGCCATCTTACCATTTCCTAATGTTCTCACGTCTACGTCTTCTCGTCCCGAGGATGAGAAATTAAAACCTGTAATAGAAAAAGATGAGAATCACAGAAGCTCTGCAATTCTTTATTCCAACCTGTGGTAGAACTCATCCCAGCAATCCATAGGAGGTAACCTCAAGGGCTAATGACCACCTCATCTCTAATCTCAATCTTGGCTAAAATAGACATAGTAATAATAAATACTACTCATCATATGCCACAAGCTGGGGTAAAAATATACACACATCACTTAATTCTTATTATAACTTCATGAAACATTAAATAAATGGACATTAAGCTTTGTAGATTTAGGCAATATTCCCAGTGTCAAACAATCCAATGGCAGAGCTACATATTTCTGATGTCAAAGCCAGAGTTTAGCTAGCATCTGTACCCCATCTCATGGAAAGCCAAAGCTGGGAGGAAGGCCCCACCTCCCTGGCCACTGGCTCTTGGCAAAAACTTTGTCTTTTTTCTTTCAAGTAAGCAACCCAACAAGAGCAATCATGCTGAAATTAAACTCTATGGAAAGAAATTGAGAAAAAGGTCTGACCTTTAAATAGCAAATTAATTATATAACAAACCCACCATGGAGCCATGTTCAAACCAATGCACAATCCAAGATGAACTTATCATCACAGACCAAACACTAAAAATGTCAAACAGGGAAGACAGTTTTACACCTCTACATAACAAAGCTCATAGATACGGATCAAATAGAAGACTTCACCTCCACAGCAGCCATTACTCCAGACACTTTAACCAGTGGTCATGGGTGTTCATTTTCCTTCTGAGGAAGGTGAAGCAGACAGGTCATGCCAAAAGTCACATCAGATTAACAAATGCAGATCTGGTAGTAAGACTGGTGGATCCGGCATACTGACACTTGAACCAATTAACCACCAGGTCATACTGGAACCAACAAGGCAGAAGCAGAAGATTGGATGGAGGACTGAGAGGGGCTGGGAGGCACTGGGAGCCCTGAGCTGTCTCTACACTGATGAACAAACATGGGAGACCATCAGAGTCCAGCCTCACAAAGGCACTGCTGCGTCCCCCCAGGACGTCTGCTGTGGCAATGCACTGTGCTTGATGTCACAGAGACAAAGGTAAACCAGGTGGACTCGTCCACACCCTCAGAGAGTTGCCACTGATGGAAAGTACGATGTGACACAGGGTAGACACAGGGTAGGAAACAAATGTAAGACCATCCCTGCACACACATTCCTACAAGCACAGTTCCATGGTCTTCTCCATGTTCTATTTACTGTTGTATTACATGTGTATATGTCTGTGTGAGATGCTGTGGGTACAGGCATGCGCCACAGTGTTCCTGTGGAAGTCAGAGGACAGAGTTAGCTCTCTCCTTGAACCAAGGGAGCTGTGGACCAGACTCAGACCATCAGTCTCAGCACGCATGCCTGCAGCCACTGAGTCATGCAACCAGCTCCCTTTAGAAAAGGTTTCAAACTTAAAATCTAAGAAAACAGATTGAATCCTAGATAGAACCTGGAAGTCATTTATGGAGAAAACCTCAAGACTGTCTTAAGTGTGTGATGAGGAGCAGCTGGGGGAAAGGCTTTCGTACGAGAGAATACATGCTTAAAATGGACTTTTCTAAACTTGAATTATGCCTTGCCTTGTCTCCTCTAATTCTACATGTGTTTAAGGCATCTCCTCAAAGGAAAGGTCATGTCAAAAGCAAAATGAAGAGCAAGGATTATCACGGCTCACTAAGTGGTAGTCCAGCTATGTGGTGGCTTTCAGACTCAGGCCAGATGGCTGAAGGCTTGAAGACCCCAGGAAGCCAAGACACAGGGCATAGACCACAGGGAATTGGTCCAACAACCATTTTATTCAGCAAATAAGGTAGTAAATGTAGTAATAGGGAAAAACTTCCTCGATTCATTGACTTTGAGAATGTGTCAACACTTAATACTTATTACCTACAGAATTAGCAGGTACATAACAGCATGGGCTAGTTCAAAGCAACTGAGAGACAAGTTTGTCTGCCCTCATTAAAAGACAGATGGCTGTGTATGAAGCAAGGCTGCTCCATCCAACACTGGTTTGTTGCATACACTGTCAAACTCAAGGAAATAACCGTTAAAGCTCATTTTCCCAGAGCCCTCAGATATGAACCACTGATCAGAAGTTACAATTCACCTAGCTGAGAAATAATGGCTGGCAAATGATGGTTATCAATCAGGGATTCTGAACAAGCTTATAACTGCCCACCACTACCACACACACAGGAGTCAGTCAGCATCCAGGTCCAGACAACTGAGCTCGTATCAATTTTTCAGTGAATACACTGAACATACAATTTAGTTTTGTTTATATGTTTGTTTTTGTTTGTTTGATTTTTGAGACAGGGATCGTGTACCCCTGGTTGTCTTGGAACTCGCTATGTAGATTAGACTGGCCTTGAACTCACAGACATCCACCTGTCTCTGCCTCCCAGAGCACTGGGATTAACTGTCACCATCACCCAGCCTGTTTTTGTCTTTTTTTTTTTTTTTGAGGTTTTTGTTGTTTTTGAGACTGGGTCCCACTGGCTGTCCTGGAACCCATAGAGATCAGACTGGCTCTGCTTCCTGAGTGCTGTGCTGAAAGTTATGTGCCACCATGCCTGGCCTGTTTTTTATTTGTTCCTTGAGACAGAGTCTCAGAGACCTCAGACTGGCCTCAAACTCATTATTTAGCAAGGATGACCTTAACCTTCTAGGTCTCCTTGGTCTCTAGGACTCCTAGGACACCTTCCAAGTACCAGGCCTGCACCACCATGTCCAACTGAGAATCAATCCCAGGCACAAGTGAACTATATCCTCAGCCTCACGGCTCTGTCTATGTTCAGTTAGGGTACAGTGTTTTCCCTCTTCAAGTGGAAAATGACCAAAAAAAAAAAAAAAAATTACCTTTATGAAAGCCTGAAAGGGGAGTTTCAAAGCCTCCAGCAACCCTGGAACCCTGAAGAAACTAGGGGTTTCTTTGGGACCTAAGTAGTCCAAACTGAAGATTCCAGAATAGAAAGGAAGCCAGGCAGCCCCCCCCCCCAACAATGTGAGCAAGACTTCTTTACTTTTTTCTTTTTGATGCAATGCCATGAACCAAAGTCAGACCTCAGTGCACACTGAGTGATGCCATCAGCTCAAGCTGAGCTTATTTTCAAGTCTTCATAACCCATATCTTGTGAAAAAATAGCAGTTTATAAATATTAAGTAAAAGTTCATAGCAATGCCACAAAGGTGTTTTCCTAAGTCTTCTAGGTCACTTTTCTCCATTCAGAAATGATGCCTGGCAGCTAGGAAGACAGCTAAGCCACGCTAAGTGCTCCCTGTAGAAGCATGAGGACTCTAGCTCGCAGACCCAGCAGCCATGTTAGCACCAGGAGCCCTAGCTGGAGAGATGGCTTTGTGGTAAGAGCACTTGCTGCTCTGAGCAGGACTTGAGTTTGGTTCCTAGCACCCACATAAGATAGCTCACAAACACCTAGAACTCCAGCTCCAGAAGACCCAATGCTCCTAAACCTGTGGGCACACACCCCACATATATACACATATACATAATTTAAAAAGGCTTTAAAGCAGTGAAGGGTGACAACATGCATCTCTAACCCTGGTGCTTGGTGGGTGCGCTGAACATGAGCAGACCCCTGGAGCTCACTGGCTAGCCTGGCTAGCCACCCTGGTGAGCTCCAGGTTCAGTGCCACTTTGTCTCATAAAGTAAGGTGGAAAGCAACTGTGGAAGAAATCTAGATGTGCTGGCCGATTGTGTGTCAACTTGACACAAGCTAGAGTCACCAGAGAAGATGGAGCCTCAGTTGAGAAAATGTCTCTGTGAGATCCAGCTGTAAGGCATTTTTCTCAATTAGTGATCAATACGGGAGGGCCCAGTCCCCCAACTGTGGGTGATGCCATCCCTGGGCTGGTGGTCCTAGGTTCTGTAAGAAAGCAGGCTGAGTAAACCATGTGAAACAAGCCAGTAAGCAACACCTTCCATGGCCTCTGCATCAGCTCCTGCCTCCAGGTTTCAGCCCAACTTGATTCGTGTCCTGCCTTCCTCTGATGGTGGCCTATGATCCAAATAAACCCTTTCCTCCCTAACTTGCTTTTTGGTCATGGTATTTTCATCACAGCAATAGGAACCCTACCAAGACAACAGCCAACACTGACCACTGGCCTCTACATGCGCATCCATACGCGCACATACAAACAGAAGAAAACAATGTATATAAACCTTTAGAAGGTGTGGGGTACAAGAGAGACGGCTTAGCAGTTAGGAATGTGCACTGCTCTTGCAGAGGACCTAAGTCCAGTTCTCAGCACCTATATGATCAACTCACAGCCCTCTAACTGCAGCTCCAGGGGATCCAGTACCATTTAACACTCAGGTGTAAGTGCCAATACATAAGAGTAAAAATTATAAAAGTAAAAAACAAAAGGGAGCTTACTCATATGACAGACAATAAATCATGAGAGATGTGGTCTAAAGCACCTGTTCCTAACAAGTCAAGGGCTGGATGGGACGGCCACTGCTCCACTAGACCTCCGCCTGACTTTAGAGTATGTTCCTAGGTGTTTCTCAGAGAGAAAGGCAGTGCCTAGCTGATCCATGAGAGGCCCCACTCCAAAGCCTGGCATTGCCTACTGCTTGAAGTTGTTTTTTACAGTTGTTTTTACAACTTTCCTTTTTATCTATTCCTACTATTTAAAATCACAAGACTTGAAGCTGCCTTTGACTTGCAGGCCTGTTGAGACAAGGAAAACATAAGCTTTCCCAGATCTGACTCATCCCACAAACCTGGCTCATTAATACCTAGGAAATGAAAACAAAATGCACTCCATAAAACCTCTGTAAACTGTTGCTCTTGGTCTTTTTCTCCAGTCCTGAACCTTCCTCCCAAGTTACTCTGTAGGTTAAGGCGCTAAGTACTCCTGAACAAGCACTGGACATGAGAGGTGAAACTTCTTCATGTTTCCCCAAAGAAGTTTGCCAAGATTAGCGATTAGTGCATTTGTCTAAAGCAGTCTTGGTTGTTTGGGTTTCCCAGGAGAGAGCAGTCACTGAGAAAGGACAGCTATCCTTGGCTCTGAACTAGAATCCAGCATGGGCTGGAAGCCCTGTGAACATGAACAGTGGCTGTTCAAGGGAAGCCTGGAGACAAGGAGCTCGGGCAGGCATAACTAACCAAATGGAGACATTTTCCTGGAGCCTTCAAGGCATCTTTGTGAGTGACAATGTATTTAACATTAACATGAGCATCTTAATACTTACTCTCTGCTCTGAATACTGCCAGAAGATGATCTGAAATTAATTCTTCCACCGAAGATTCCATTTTCCTTTCTCCATCAATTATCCAAGGAGTTTGTGGTAGATTCCTGGAGTATTTATTATATCTGCCTGCCAAAGAAGTATCAGGTAGTTGAATGGAAGGCTGTGATTAATGTATGAGGATTAAAAAGGGAAGTAACAACTATTTAGTAAGTTTGCTATTCTGAATGCTAGGATATAAAAGGAGGCCCAGGCCTTAACTAAGAAACAGTCTAACTTGGGAAGCCATCACATAAACATGGAGATAATTAAGTAAGATTTAAAGTAACAATAGAATAGTTAGCTTAGAAACAGAGAGACAGTGTATCAAATGACTGAAATAATTTACTAATGTGATTCACTGACTGAAAGAGTTACATGATACTATGAAACATAATGATCATAAAAAGACTGCCTTCCCAGATAACTGGCAATCATTTAAATACCATGGTCACTGTTGATGATGTATTACAGAGAATTAATTTTGTGAAAATTTTAAGAACTTCTAAGTTAAAAAAAAAACAAAACTCCCCAACCTCCTAACAAATTGTGACTCACTGCCTTATGAATAAGCTATAAAAAAAAAAAAAAGCAGCCACCAGAGGCAATCAAAAGTAAAAAAGCAATTTCATTTAAGCTTTTAGCTTTTATTTATTTATTTTTATTTATTTATTTATTTTTGCTTTTAGGTTTTATTATAAAGCAACTATAACTTTTGAAACAAAGCAAAAAACCTGTTTGCTATATACCAATTAGGAAAGTCAATACATTTTCTTTTTCTCTACATAAAGCTAAGTGTTTAGACACAGGCAGGATAGTGAAGTTAGTTTTGTTAAGTTTGTTTTCCATGTTCCTAACTGCCCTCTGCCTTCCTAGTTTTCTCTTGCATAGCTTCTCTTGCTTAGTCTCAGGCCTCTCTATATCGATAAGACCAGAATGGAGGAGTAGACAGTGGACATGTTCAGGAAGGAGGCTCACAGGGTGTGTCTATTCAGATGAAATACTCACCAGCGACAAAAACAGCACCATGAGTGCACTCAACTTCAAGGACAGTGCATACAGTCTTCGGTGAGTTTGGAGGACAAGGAAATTGCCTGAAAAACAAAATAAATTTTATGAACTCTAATACTTGAGACACAAGTCAACAAAACTGAGCTGCTTCAGCCTGGACTAAGAAACTTAGAACTCAAGGAGGGCACCTCTCCCTACCTTAGAGTTTTGGAGCAAAAAGGGTTCTTCAGGCCTCTACTACTTTTCAAATTTTACTGTCTTGTTTTAAAGATGAAAAGATATATTTATTTTTATGTACATGGATATTTTTCCTGGATGTGTGTGTGTGAACCACATGTGTGGAATGCCTGTGAAGGCCAGAAATGGTTGCTGGATCCTAGAATGAACAGCCAGCATGCTAAATCTCAGAGGCATCTTCCAGTCCCCATGTCTGCTTATGTTGCGAAAGGGCTTCAAAAGGTTGGTCTGGAACTCACTGTGTTGCACAGTTTGGCCATAATCCATTTGACCTAGGCTCCTGAGGACTAGATAACAGGCATAAGCTATGATTTCAGCTACTGAATACCGCTTCTTTTTAAGATTTTAAATCTTAAGATTTAAGATTTTTACTACTGCTGGGCGGTGGTGGTGCACACCTTTTATCCCGGCACTTGGGAGGCAGAGGCAGGCAGATTTCTGAGTTCGAGGCCAGCCTGGTCTCCAAGTGAGTTCCAGGACAGCGAGGGCTATACAGAGAAATCCTGTCTCGAAAAACCAAAAAAGATTTTTACTACTTTATGTGTATAACTCTTTTGCCTGCATGTACATCTATGTACCCCATGTGTGCCCGGTGTCTGAGGAGGCAGTGAACTCCATATGGATGCTGAAAATCAAACCCGTGTCCTTAACAAGTGCTCTTAACTACTGAGACAACACTCCATCCCTTCGAACACACAGCAGTGGCACCAAGCAAATTAGGGCTTTTATGTTGCCCTACACAGTCAGGGGATCTTATCTTCCCCAGTGGTAATTTCTAACAGCCTGTAGATTTCTGGGGAAAACCCACATATACAATGCAGAAGCCCCTCCAGGCTCTTCAACCATTTTGTTCTATCTGGTCACTTGCTGCTGGCTTGAATAAACCTCCATTGCTTGGGTAAAGCTGTCTGTGGTGGGTAAGTGTTACCACTTGTATGTGTGGGGGTGGGGGGGGGGCGTCTGCCCTACCTGTGGGGAGTCCTCCTCCACTTTCCCTCCTTCTTCCTTCTCATTTCAACTGTGACTCTGGTAAGTCTTGAAAAAGGGACAAGCTGGGGTGCTATTCTCTTAGCTAGTGCACTTTAATCTCAGAAGAGGAAGTAACAATTTATCCTCGGTCCATCCTTTAGGAATTCCCAAAACACCAACTGGAGGCTACCTGTAAATAATTAAATTCTGATTTAGCCCCAAACAGGGGGCTTGGAACTTTTCTATGATTTCCCAAGGTACCTTAACAATAAAATCATTTAGAAACCCAAGAACTGGTATTTATATAAAGTATTTTTTTAATCTTAATTTTCTGTGTATGAGTGTTTTGCCTGCATGCATGTCTGTGCATCACATGCCTGCCTAGTGTCCTCGGAGGCCAGACGAGAACATCAGATTCTCTGGATTGTGTTAGAGTTGTGAGCTGTTATGTGAGTGCTGAAACCAGATCAAGTCCATCTCTCTAGCCTCTAGATAGAGTACCCGTTACTTTTTAAAATCTAGTGAGAATATTTCCATTGTGAGACTTATTTTTTAGTTCATAAACAATAAGAAGCTCTATCATAATTTTTGCTTGATTATTTATTCAAGAATCTTCTAGAAGGAAGGCTACAGTAAGTTTTTTTAAGGCACTGATAGTTAAAATATAGTTTACTGCATTTCTATATGTTAAAATTTTATATTTTTGAAAAGGGTAATGATGTCAAAAGAAGAAGCTGAGATCGCTAAGATTCCAAGTGTGGAGTAAAGAACAGAGCTGAAGCCAGGCTCCCTGACTCTCCAGCCAGTGCTCTCTGTTCCAGTGAGCTCACTCCCAAGCCTCCTCTTGTCTCCTTTAGACATGGCCACGCTACAGAGTATCAGATTTGAGATGGAACAGGAAAAGCACTAGGCCTACGGGCCAGTAAATTACTCAGGCAATGCAACTCCTGTTCTGGAAATCAATGTCCTCCTCTCAAAATCAAAAGTCTGGGTTTTGGTACCAGGATTGGACCCAGGCTCAACCCTGCTAGGTAAGTACTGTGCATGGAGCCACACTCTGGCTCCTCTCTGTAAGACATGGAAGTCAGACGACTCACGTGTAATGTGATGAACATTTACTAAATGCTGCACATGCTGGTGCTATGCGAGGGACTGCGATGCACACAGCCTGAGTGACAGCCAGGCAAGCGAGCACCACTGATTCCCCACTGTTTCTAAACATGTGCAGTGCTCCTTACGTCTATACTTACCCGAGGAAGTCTTCTTCTTTTATCTTACTCAAAGCTTTCAAAACTGCCATTCTGGTAAATACCGACTATATGGGGTGAAATGAAAAAGACATCAACTAAACAAGAGCTGAAATACACTGAGTGGATGAATTATATCATCTTACATATTTAAAATCAAGAAATACTTAAGAATCCCAAGAAAGCAAGTCAAACTTAGGTGCTCTTAATGTACCTGGCATGCCTCTCCAGGCCTCTTCTTCAGACTATGTCCTTAACGAAAGCAGCCAGGGCAGATCAAGACATCAGGAAGAAAGACTCAATGGATACTTGTGTTCAGCTCACTGGCTCCTTTTTGTACAGTACTGTGAGCCAAAACTTTTCTCTCCAAATATTCTATCAGGGTATTTTACACAGCAAAGGTAAAGTAACAAAGGTAGGATCAATACTGAGCCCAGCCCACTGCTGTGTGATGAGCCTGGCCCTGTGGTCCTTAAGCCTCTGGAACTGACTTACGGGAGGAATGTGGAAGAGTTGGGAACCTTGAGTGAGAGAAGCTCTTGATGATCTAAGAAGAGCCTACTGGGCCATTCTTGTGGAAGCTGGAAAGATAAGGATGCTGAGGAGAATTCAGGAATGTGTACAGGCCTGGTTCATTTGGTGTCAGGTGGAACAAAGCTTCCATGAGGACGACTAGGGGCTACTCGTGGGACAACTGTTAAAGAGATGAAGAGAACCTCCTGCCCAGCACTGGAGCAACAGGAAAGGTGTCTTGAGGGCAAACCGCACACACTTTAGGTTCCATCTTGTGAAGAGTCAAATTCATTTGAAGGAAGTAAGCCTAAATCAAAGGGGTTCTTGGCTCCTTGAAGGTAAATGCCAACTGAAGTGTTTCCCCAGGGTCAGTACAAAGAAGATGATACAACTGCGGGCCAAAGGAGCCAGACTACATCCTGAGCTGGCAGCAGAACTTAGCAGCACATCCACAGGGCACTGTGTTTTAGGTACCGAAGACACAAGATTTGTGTGTGTGTGTGTATGTGTGTGTGTGTGTGTGTGTGTGTGTGTTGGGGGGGGTTATGGAGCCCTGCTGTGTGGTTCAGAGAAGAGCGGAGGCTGGGTAATGTATGGCATGATTGGAGTTCTGCAAAGAGGTCCTGAGCTACAAGTTCCAGACCAAACAGGTTTATATGGTGAGTTCCAGGTAACCCTGCATAAGGCTGTCTCAAAAATTCCAGAAGAAAACAAATAAATACATAAGGTAAAAAGTAAAAGTACCTGTTTATTTTTAGCTGGTTTGAAACAATCTCGGCAAACTTCACCTCTGAAATAAAATTCAAGTTAAGATAAAAATCTAGCCAGGTGGTGGTGACATATGCCTTTCATCCCAGCACTTGTGAGGCAGAAGGCAAATGTAACTCTGAATTTGAGGCCAGCCTGGTCTACATAGTGAGTTCCAGGACAGCCAGAGCAACATTGTGAGACACTGTTTCAAAAAGAAGAAAAAAAGGAGGAGGAAGAAGAAGAGCAGGAGGGAAAAAAAGAGAGAAAGGGGGGGAGAGAAAAGAGAGGAGGAAGAGGGGGTAGAGAAGAAGAAAGGAAGGGGGAGAGTCAGAGGAAGAGAAAAAGAAGAACATTTAATGAAATTATATTAGGTGGACATAATTAAATACATCCTATATACCTATATTTATATATTTTTATATACTATATAAATATAATGTATACATTTTTGAGTTGTATTGGTTTCTCTGAGGAATCTCTACAAAGGGGCACATTTTAAATCTAAGACATGACAAGTTCTAAAGTAGTCACAAAAAATAGAAACAATACTATCTTCATGAAAAAGAAAAACTCTAACAATTTTACATAATTGACACTTTTTTACGGGGCAACTTACAGGAAATGGCAATCTTCAGCTGTTTCTGGATGAGCAAAGACCACGCTCACTTCGAACAAGCTCTACAAATGACAAAGACGGGTTTTAAATGAGCAAAAAGAAACTAACAGCTACTGATTTATGAATGGAAATAGAAGTCAACTCCTAAAGGTTGGCTCAGAAAGCTACAAGGAACCTAGAATACTAGAACTCTCAAACCTGCCTGTCTGCTTTAGAAGGGAGGCACTTCTAAACCCAGTAACCAATGAGACTAGCAAAACTGTTTTCCCTTCTTTCCATCCAAACCTCCCCAAATACCCCTCCCCCAAATAAGTTTTTAAGTCAAATCAGCTTGTGTCAGTGTCAGACAAATGCGTACATTAGAATGAAGATGGATAAAAATTCAGGAGCTGGGGTGCTGAAGAGATGGCTCAGTGGTTAAGAGCACCAACTGCTCTTCTGAAGGTCCTGAATTCAAATCCCAGCAACCATATGGTGGCTCACAACCATCTGTAACAAGATCTGACTCCCTCTTCTAGAGTGTCTGAAGACAGCTACAGTGTATTTACATATAATAAATAAATAAATCTTTTAAAAAAAAATTCAGGAGCTGGAAGGAGATAACTAAAAATCGAAGAGACATTCCAGGTCCCTGAACAATTGCTAGCAGGACAGACATTTTGTTTAAATCTTTAAGAAGTCTGGATGAAGCCTCTGTGTGTGTGTGTGTGTGTGTGTGTGTGTGTGTGCGCGCATGCATGCATATGTCCATGTGTATGTGGAGACGAGAGGCTAGCCTGATCTTCTGAGATGGAGTTAGACCAGGCTGGCCAGCACACTCTTGGGATCCACCTCTGCTCGGCTTTTATGCAGCCTTGGCAATCTTCACTCTGGTCCAAATGTTTGTGTGACAAACACCAACTGAGCTATCTCCCCAGCCTTCAAGTCTATTCTTGAAATATTCAAATTTGACTTTTAAAAAAGTATTTTTAGCCGGGTGTGGTGGCACACATCTTTAATCCCAGCACTCGGGAGGCAGAGGCAGGTGGATTTCTGAGTTTGAGGCCAGCCTGGTCTACAAAGTGAGCTCCAGGACAGCCAGGGCTACACAGAGAAACCCTGTCTCAAAAAACAAACCAGCAAAAAAAAAGTATTTTTAATTTTTGTTTTTTCAAAAGTGATATTTCCCCATTATACGATAATCAAATACAAGATGGTTTTCCAATCCCATTCCACCAGGGTGAAACCATAAGCTATTTGGTATGATTCTCACTAGCCACTTCTAATTAGATGTTTTGGAAAACTGTCTTATTAATCTTACTTCATGGATAACTTTCAGTTATAAGGACTGTGAGACATTAAGTTATAGAAAATATTCATGTAATTTTTAAAAATGTCTGCAGCAAGAATTTTTGTATGTGAATAATTTCATGCTCTACACATCTTACCTCTGCAGAGACTATTCAAACTTTGATACTGAAGCAAAAGCTATAAATGTCACAAGGCAGTAACTGTCTTTTTATTGAGTTCTCAAGACACTAAGCTCACTAGGTCTTTACCAAGCCTAGTCTCTAGAACCGCAATGACAAACGGTTTCTGTTTTGTTCCGTATCCTAATCTACATAACAAAAAATGAACCAAGTATTTTCTAGTAAAGAAGACTGAAACCTACTCACACATTATTAGGTCTTTTGTCTCCCACTTTCTGTTCTTTGACTCAGTATGTAAAATTTAAAATTATCTGCTTCAAAACTGAAATTTGAGGTAAGAACAGTTTATTAATGACTTCTCTAATTTCCAAAGTGCTTTCATTATTTTGTTTCCCTCTCAGACCATCTGTGGGGTAGTTTTACTCTATTCTTCCTGTATTCCACTTAAAGAGCTGATCCTGCTGGTCGCAGCACTTGAGAGGGGGAGGCAAAAGGGTCAGGAGTTCTCGGTTACACAGTAAGTTCGAGTCCCACCTGAGTGATAAGACCCTGTCTCAAAAAGCAATAAAAACTTAAAAGGATTACTTTTACAATGACATAGAGCATACACATCTTTTAGAATGGTTTCCAAACCTGGCTAGCCTTAGAAGATGGTGTTGTGACTTTACTTGAGTAGGAATATTTCTAATACTCGGGGAATCCCCTTCATGCAAAATGAGCAGTGACCCTGGACTAGGGAAGCCTAACGTCTCGTAAGCTGGGCACCTGCCCTGTTTTCACACAGGGTAAACCTGGTCAGCTCTCCCAGGACTGAGGCTAGACTCTCTCTAGAACTGGAACAGTGGCCAGGCGTCCCAGATTCAAAGGCCTAGAAACAGAGACTTGAAGTAACTCAGGTATTATGGAATAAACCCACTTCACTGTAGTTGAAAACCAAATGTCAATGTATTTCAAAGCAAGTTAAGCACAGATAAACCATCAAATAGTCTAGAATTAATTCAGTATTTGCTTAGGTTTTTTTTTAAATCCTGTGCATGTACATGTGAACATATGCTTGTGCATATGTGTATGTATGCATGAGTGTATTTTGTATGTGTAGTGTGTGAGTGTGTGCATCTGTCTGTCTGTCTGTAGGTCAGAGGATAACCTGTGGTAAATGATTCTCTCCTGTCACCAAGTGGGAGTCAAGAACTGGTCAGGTATATCCAGAAGATGTCCCAACCGGTAAGAAGGACACATGCTCCACTATGTTCATAGCAGCCTTATTTATAATAGCCAGAAGCTGGAAAGAACCCAGATGCCCCTCAACAGAGGAATGGATACAAAAAATGTGGTACATTTACACAATGGAGTACTACTCAGCTATTAAAAAAAATGAATTTATGAAATTCCTAGGCAAATGGTTGGACCTGGAGGGCATCATCCTGAGTGAGGTAACACATTCACAAAGGAACTCAAATGAAATGTACTCACTGATAAGTGGATATTAACCCAGAAACTTAGTATAGCGAGATATAAGGTACAATATGCAAAACATATGAAACTGAAGAAGAACGAAGACCAAAGTGTGGACACTTTGCTCCTTCTTAGAATTGGAAACGATCACCCATGGAAGGAGTTACAGAGACAAAGTTTGGAGCTGAGACAAAAGGATGGACCATCTAGAGACTGCCATATCCAGGGAACCATCCCATAATTAGCCTCCAAACGATGACACCATTGCATACACTAGCAAGCGTTTGTTGCAAGGACCGTGATATAGCTGTCTCTTGTGAGACTAGGCCAGGGCCTAGCAAACACAGAAGTGGATGCTCACAGTCAACTATTGGATGGATCACAGGGCCCCCAATGGAGGAGCTAGAGAAAGTATCCAAGGAGCTAAAGAGATCTGCAACCCTATAGGTGGATCAACATTATGAACTAACCAGTACCCCGGAGCTCCTGACTCTAGCTGCATATGTATCAAAAGATGGCCTAGTCAGCCATCACTGGAAAGAGAGGCCCATTGGTCAGGCAAACTTTATATGCCCCAGTACATGGGAACACCAGGGCCAAAAAATGGGAATGGGTGGGTAGGGGAGTGGGGGGGGGGGGACCTTTTGGGATAGCATTGGAAATGTAATTGAGGAAAATACGTAATAAAAAAAAAAAAAGAACTGGTCAGGTCATGAGGCGTCATGGCAAGCACCTTTACCCACGGAGCCATCTTCCTGGCTCCCTGCTCAGGTTTTAATAGACTGATTGCTTTGTATCAGTAAATCTGTCCTTCCAGCTAAACTACAAGTACATGCCAAGTAAAGATTCAGTTCTAGAATTTTAAGGTTAATGTGTTCCCAGTATTTGTTATCTTTCTAAGTGTCCTGGATCACAAATAAGAGGCCTTAACATCAATTTAGAGAGTTCTAAATGAACATTTAAAACCTTCAGAGACCTTCAGAGACAGAGTTATATAAGCTTCTGGTAACCAGGTATCCAGCATTAATGAGGTGAAGCAATGACCCAGAGGTCACTAGTGCCACTGGCCATTGTCTGATACCTTTCCATCAGTGGGAACGCCCAGCTCCTCTGAAAACAGGGGGTGAGTTATCCACTTGTAGGCTTCTTTCAGCTGGACTACATCATTTCTTCCCAGGGACAGACTCTGCTTTCTGAATAATATAAGAATTCATTAAAAACTTCATTGATCACGTAAAGAGAAAAGTATATGCAATTGTTTTAAAAGAACGAGTACCTACTATGTGTCAGGCACTGTTGTATACAGTAGATAAAAAATTAAATAAACCCAACAAAAATTCCTCACTTCATAGGCCTGTACTTTAGAGACAGCAAAGAACTGGCATTTTTAGTGGCACGTGAGCCTAATTTTGAAGATTCAATGAAAAAAAAAAGCACACTAATATATTTTCCTGAGTTGGAATTCCAAGATTTATACATTCTGGAAAGGTCAAATAAAGTTAATGTTTACAGCTTGGAATCACAAAACTAATGCAATGTTATATCCATGCTACGAACATTTGTATCTCCTCCCTTGCTAACAATGGGGCTTATTTATGGGTATCAAAGTAAAAGCTGCAGTCTCCCCAAAGCCCCCACTGCCTAGGAAGAAACATTCTATCTTCAAGTATCAACATTCTGAAATGTTCACCTGTGTAATATGAGTTAAATAATGATCTCACATTTCCCTAAAATCTATTCATGACCCAATACATCTGGATAAATGCCCATTATGAGGGCTAGCTTTAGTATGCAACCTACAATTGTTAATAAAAAGGATCTGAGGAAGTAAAACAGAGTATAGCATTACTAAAACTGATCTACTACCTCAAGTTATTATTACTCAACTAACAAGCCTATATCATTCAAGTAAAGAAAATACCAAACACCATGATGGCCAGTCACAGGACTTCTTGTGACAACAGATAGGGCAGAGTCCAATCATGAGTAATCTCTTTTATTTGTTTTTGTTGTCGTTATTGTTTGGAGACAGGATTTCTCTATGTAGCCCTGGCTGTCCTGGAACTCAGGTACACCACGCTGACCTTGAACTCAGAGCTCTGCCTGGTTCTGCCGCCCAAGTGCTGGGACTAAAGGTGAGTGCTAGCACACTTGGCCCTGAGTCATCCATCTTACTGTCTGATCTTCACTGATGGAGTTATTACCTAAAACAATACCCCTTACAATTAGCAAGACCAGCAGAAACTACTAACTGCAGGCCAGAAATAGTCAGTCAGGTAGTAGTTACAATGAATTGATCTGGGAGAGATTGTGTGGGTACTAGGAATCAAACTAGGATCCTCTGGAAGAGTAGCAAGTGTTCTCAACTATGGAGCCATCTCTCCAGCCCCAAGAAGATATATTTTAAAGGATAAAAAGTAGAAACAGGGGGCTGGTGAGATGGCTCAGTGGTTCAGAGCACCGACTGCTCTTCCAAAGGTCCTGAGTTCAAATCCCAGCAACCACATGGTGGCTCACAACCATCCGTAATGAAATCTGATGCCCACTTCTGGAGTGTCTGAAGACAGCTACAGTGTACTTACATATAATAAATAAATAAATAAATAAATAAATAAATAAAAGTTTTTTTAAAAGGTAGAAACAGAAAAATAAACTATTTTAAAATTGTTTATAAACCTGAGAATCTAAAGAGCTACAGCAAAAGCTAATCCTGTTAAAACATTGTTTTCTATAAACTTAAAAAAAAATTGTTATACCTAAATTTTTAGGCTTTGAAACTTACAAACATAAAACCTCATTAAGCCCGCAGTCTTTGATAAATATGTGATTATTGTTCCTTTAAAAATGGAAGATTCAGACATAAAATACAAAATAAACAACAACAACAAAAAATACAGGTTAACTATTCTTTTTCTATAAACCTCAGAACCACAGATAAGCTTCTAATATAGAAAGCTGTTTTCTTCTGGGTTTTTCTCACTGAAGTTCACAGGAACCTCCAATAATCAAACAGCCCCTCTTTAAGTCACAGAATGTTTATGTAAAAACAAAACAAAACTCTGAAGAATTAACAGGGTTTTTTTTAATGCAGCTGGCAACCAAATCCTGATTTGAACATGTAAGATTCTGTTTACATAACTTGATGTGTGGTTTTCTTCACTACAGAAATAACTCATAACTACATCGTATAGTCCTGAGAAAGGTATGTATTATATATTGTATTTAATACCATATTACATCCCTTAAATCCAAAGATCTAGATTCCAAACCCTGTAAGAGATGTATGCCAATGTATTATGTATAAGCTCACAGTTGCTCTGACTGTGAGACCCCGACTTAGAGCCTTTCTCCCTGGAAGGTAAAGCCCATGGACGTCCCCCAAGCTTGTTTTCCCTGATCTCTATATGAATACAGCCAGAAAGAAGCTCTTTGTTCTCTATAGCCAGCGAAAAGCCTTTTTGTTTCTGAGCCTTACAGCCAGAGATGAGATAATTGTAATTTTACCAAGGACATCCAGAAGAGAAGAACTCTCCTCCCAACTCCCCCCAATTCCTCAGCTGTTAAAAGCCCCTACTGCTACCGCTGGGGGTCAAACGCCCCTGCCCTGCATGGCTTGAGGAGTTTGTCCTCAGCTAGCTGATAATAAAACCTCTTGCAGTTTGCATCAGGTGTGGTTTTGAGGTCATTGGGGTGCCGGCCAGCTCATCCCGGGACTTGAGCAGAGGCCCAGCTTCCGGGGTCTTACATGACCTAAGCAGAATTTTACTTTTCATGGTTTATCATCTAGTTTTATTTATAACTTAGCTTCAAGTACAAATCTAAAATTTATTATCTTAAGATAGCCTCCCAAACTACATTCAAAAAATGCCTAATGCTGTAAATATTTATCTACAGTCACATCAACTGAGTCGGTCTGGGCAGTGTAAGGCACTTGGTTCTTGCTGTGTAAGGAAGCAAACTTGTCATGGTACATAAAGAAAGTATCTCATGTGCCAATGTCTCTATAGCTACTGAGTCTACTCGAAAAGATGAGGGAGCAGTAGCATAGTAAAAGTAATCTAAGAACTAGGTAGCTTGTATTTAAATGACGGTAAAAACTCCCTACTTCAATTACTTACCCCATTTCCTGTTTTACCAGCAACCATGCAGCATGCTGTAGGCAAGTCAGTCACACCCAGAAAAAAGAGAAAAGGGAAAGTATTCAGTAACAATGAAGCTCCAACATCCTTAGCAAAGGGCTTAAACAATTTGCTAATTAAGCTTCCTCTTATTAGATGCTGAACCAGTATTTACTGCAGTGGCCTCAGGCTCCGTTCAAATAAAAACACATAGACTTCACTTTGCAGTGCTGACTTGCTGTGGACTAGGAATTGAAAGTAGCAAGGCCTTGTGTATACACCAATAAACCTAGCACTTGGGAGAGGCAGAAAGATCAGAAGTTCAAGGCCAGCCTTGGCTACCTAGCAAGTTTGAGGCAAACCTGATCAACATAAGACCCTATCTAAAAAAAAAAAAAAAAAAAAAAAAAAAAAAAAAAAAAAAAAAAAAAAAACCAGCCCAAAGTGATTGCACACACATACTACTTCTAAAACATAGAACTGAAGAATCTCCTTTTCATTTTTTTATAGCTCTATCTGGCTCATGATATATTTATATGCTCAGGAGTTAATGTAGTATTTCTGCCTGCAACTCTCTGAAATACAACAAAAACAAAGACAAACTTACCCAAATGAAATAATAGGTATACAATAAAATATATGATAAAATAAATATAGTAAAATTGCACTAATTATAGAATCTAATATGGGTTGACATTTCAACTTTTTTCATGCACTTAAAAATTCTGCAATGTTAGGGAAAACTTATTCTGGGAAAGAATAATTAAAACTTGCAAACCTTTGGAGGCAGCTCAGAGACTATAAACACAGGCTGTTCTTCCAGAGGACCTGAGTATGGTTCCCAGCATTCACACAGGCGCTCACGGCCTCACTCACTCCTCTCTGGCCCTGATGGGTTCAGGTGCATACAGACAGGCAGGCTACTACTTAGTAAGCACACACTTAATACACGTCAGCCAGTACAGCGACACTGAGTGCTGAGCCCTAGCTAGACCACTGAGGAAAGGCTGTGGTTGTTACAATACAAACCCCCCTTATAGTTGCAGGATTCCATTCATTCCTTTGCACCCCCCATACTGCTATGGTAATTCTAGAGTCTCCCTCAGTGGCCAATATGAGCTATAGAAAACTCGTTGGGCACAATCTCATCGTCCTTTCTCTTCATTTTTGTTGTTTTGAGACAGGTTCTCATTGTGTAACCCTAGCTGGCCTGGAACTCACCATGCAGACTATGCTGGCCTTGAACTCAAGAGATCTACCTGCACTGCCTCCAAAGTGTTGGGACTAGATGTGTGCACCACAACACCTGGCTCCTCTCTACTTTTTAGTGACCTTTCTGTCTCTTCTTTTGAGTTACTTCCTCATGAAGGCATCAGTTTATCTTATCACATCATGATTATAAAGTGGCTGAAAACTGGAGGTTGCTTAGGGAAACCAGATAACCATGGGCAGTACAAAATTAAATCAAAAGCCTTCAGTACTTTGCTAACAAGTTTTTCCTTCCTAATCCTCTGTAGACTCCCTGCTCAAGCAAGCTGCAGGTTGGAAAAAACTAATCACACAGCAGTAGATAAAAGGCTGAATCCCCAAGAAGTCAATATTATTCAATTATCCAATTTTTACCACATGTTAATTATGCCCCAGACCTGTTTCTGCCTAGGAAAAGAAGCATGTCTCTCCTTTTCAGCTCACCAAGAAAACTTTAATAAACGTTCTACTCTTTAGACAGCTGGGGGAAAAAAGATCCTTTCTCTAGAGTAGTCAATAAATTCTTCTACCCCAACAGAATCAAATGGCATTAAAGTTAACAAGTTTAATCAAGTTTGATACTAGAGGCAATATGTTACCTCCTAAAAGTTCAGGAGCCACAAAGTTTAATCCTAGACTTAGCTTAACATTAGCTGAGAATTCATTCTACCTAGGCAAATCCTAGGAAAGTTGACCAACAGCTTGCTGAGGTGTTGTGTTTGCTGGTAACACAGCCTGGATGCTACTGAACGCTCTTATAAATACAAAGGAGAGAGTGAGTTGGGGACTAGAACCCATCTCTTGCTGCTTTCTGACTAGACACATCATGACCAGCCACCTGCTGTGCATGCTGCCACTTCTTCCTGGCCACAAACCTCTGGGAACCCTGAGCCAAAATAACCCCCTTCCAAGCCCTCAGCTAAGACTCGTAACTAAGACAGACAATAAGACTAGAAATTACGACAAACAAAACTGGAGAACTGGGTATCTTTCCAGTGTCAAATCAGGACATGAACCTGAAGACTAAAACCAAAACGTAGAAAGAGCCACGTTCATACGCACAGCAGTATACAAAAGCAACATTGGTCCTCAAGTCTACACAACTCATCAGGCATCATATGACATATTCACATTTCTTATGTGACAGTGTAGGAAGATGATGGAGAACCACTTGTGCCGACATTTATCACACATAGGGAAATTTAACACAAGGAAGTCCTGAGTTTCAGGGTCTGAGGGAGAGGAAAGGAAGGTCTGGCTTGGAAATAATCAAGATACACCATATACATGTATGAAATTTCAAAGAATAAATGAAAAATATTATTAAAAAGATAGTCATATCCTGGAAACATGAAGAGAAAATGACCAGCCCACTCTTTATTTCTTATTTCCTACCTGGTCCCTATAGACATCTAGGTCTGTAACAAAGATGTCTGGAGAGAACAAAAGCTGCGTATCTTAAGTCATGGGCTTCAACACTTTGTCACTGGTGGGGTACCTCCTTGTAGTAAGATCTCACTGACGTGCAGAAAGATAGACAAGTCTTTGTCTAGGAGCAAACTCATAAAATAAAAAGAAAGGCAGTGAAATGACAAGACACATGGGGGATGCAGGTGATAACATCACTGGGTTATATCTGAGGACAGGGGACCCCCTGTCACACATGCTGAATTTTGAGGAACTGGTTCCAAGAACTGCCTGGGTAACCAATGGAGAAAGTATATCCTATGGTGCAAAGCCAGAGGGTGCTAGGAAGGCTCTGGGAGTTCTAACAAGGCTAAGATGGGTGGCAAGGGAGGCAAAGGAAGAGTCAGGAACTTAGTTTACAGGACCACTGTCCCCACACATAGGGACACAGTAAGATTCCATGCTAAGGCAAACTCAAAAGCATTTCATGTAAATGGGGCAGGATGAGCTTATCTGTCCCCAGAAACATTCACTGGGATTGAAGGATGAAGGAAGACATGAACTAAGCAAGCCAAAGACACTTGGTAATGAACCAGTGATTCGAGCAAGGAATAACGTGTTATAGCACAGCTGCTGAAGAATGGGCACAGAGGTGACTTTGAGAAGTAAGGAACGGGGCTGGAAAGATGGTTCGGCAGCTGGGAGCACTGGATGCTCTTCTAAAGGACCCATGCTCAATTCCCAACACCCACAGTTTACAACCCTTTGTAACTCCAGTTTCCCGAGGTCCCATGTCCTCTTCTGGCTGGTTGTGGGCACTGCATGCACACAGTGCACATACATACACATATGCAACACACACATATGCAACACACACATATGCACTTAAAAAAAAAAAGTTAAAGAGGTAAGAAAGTCATAGACTAGCAGGACTTCCACACCAGCAGGCATTTGGAAGTTTCTAAATACTAGCAATGTCATTGAAACCTTGAAGCCCACATCTCTTCAATTTATTTACAACAAAGATGGTATACATATGGACTTCTCTCAGTAGGGAATGCTAACAGTTATGTGGGCAGTTAGGGGCATCAAAACACCTTTTTTTCATAGCTAATGTCCCAACAAACAAACACACACATACACACAGACAGACAGACAGACAGACAGAAAGAGACAGAGAGACACAGAGAGCTCCTCTGTTGTTTTTCTCTGAGGGATTGAGAAAAAGAAAATGAAACAAGACACTAAGACTTCCTTTTCTCTAGGTTCCCCCACTATGTTGCAATAAAACTGGAGAGTGTTAAAAGGCTTTTGTGAACTAGGAAAGACAGGGAAAGCAAGGACAGATCAACACAGACAAAATAAATCTGCAGGGCCCAATTAAGTTACAGGTCTATTTACAATTTACTAGAATGGCTATGCTGTGAGTTTTAAGGCTTTCCACTGTGCCTTCCAAAACTTCTGTTTTCTTTGCTCTCAAAGATTTGACTGGGAACTAGGAAATTCCATGAGTGGGGTGGAAGAAAAGGTAGGGAGGGTGATTCAAATAGGCAGAATGCCTGTGAAGAAAACTATTCATGAGCTATAACTTAGCAACTGAATCCAGGTAATTCTAGAATTGAAAACATTAGTGAAGCAAGGACCATCTGCTGCCAACAGGTATAGCTGGGAGTTGCAAATATATTTTCCTTTGAGCTTGGTGTTGGAATACCTACCCTTACAAAACTCAGTGACTCAATCTTAGTCCTACAGGTTTCCAAGCCCCCACAGCACTGTTCCACAAATTCACTCGACCATCATAAGACAAGACTGGCCTATAACAGGCAGCAACTTCTTTGGAGAAGTTCCTAACTTTTCCAGCCCGTGACTAGAGAATCCCATGCCTTCCTACAGGCCACCATCAAAAGACATGGACAAGAACACCAACATACATGCTAATAGCAATGGAAGGAGAATTCTCATGGGGCTTCAACCCTAGACAAAGAGCTACAGGTTACTAAGAAATGCTGTAAGAGGAAATTCTCTTCCCCAGGGGTGATCCTCCCAAGTGGCTTTGTAATACCAAGTGGTCTACTCTAATCATATGCACACAAGTCATTATACACATGGGTAGCAACAATTAGAGGAAAAGAGGCCAGAAGCTAAGAGTCTGAGAGAAGCAAGGTGGAGGTATATAGAATCATATCAACATTAGAGGGAAGAGAAAATGACAGAATTGATTTCAAATGAATACTAGCTCATCTAGAGCACCAGTACAAACAGGAAAAAAACAGCCCCAAGGAACCAAACCAAGTAGGCCAGGATTTCCAGCTGCAGCTCAGCTCATGAGCATCCAGGGACAAACAATAAATGAGTAAAAACAGAGACGACTGCATTTGCAATACAGAAGATGAATACATGAACTCACAAAAAAAGGTAAGTTGTTACACTGTCCTGACTAGTTTTATGTCAACTTGGCACAAACAAGAGTCATCTGAAAGGAGAGAACCTTAGTTGAGAAAAATACCTCATAGGATCCAGCTGTAGGAGCCTGGCAAATAATAGTACAACCATTAATCCCAGCACTTGGGAGGCAGAGGCAGGTGGATCTCTGTGAGTTCTGGCCAGGCTCGTCTACAGAGTCAGTTCGAGGACTGCCAAGGCTACACAGAGAAACCAACCAACCAACCAAACAAACAAACAAATAATAATAATAATAATAATATAAAAAAATAAAATCTAGTTGTAGTATATTTCCTTAATTAGTGATTGATGAGGGAGGGCTCAGCCCATTATGTGTGGAACCATCCCTGGACTGGTGGTCCTGGGTTCTACAAGAAAGTAGCCTGAGCAAGCCATGGAAAGCAATCCAGTAAGCAGCAGCCCACCGTGGCCTACATCAGCTCCTACCTCCAGACTCCTACCCTGTCTGGGTTCCTGTCCTGAGCTCCTTCCATGATGGACAGCAGATTCAGAAGCATAGGCCTAACAAACCCTTTCCTCCCCAACCTGCTTTTGCTCATGGTGTTTCACCATAGCAACAGAAACCCAAATCAGACACACACCTAGACCAGGGTTCTCCAAAAATTTGATTACATGACCTGTCACATTCGGAAAAGCTTCTGAGGATTCCAAATACCCTGCTTATGCTAGCTGTACCTGTCATTATTTATCATATCATAAAGTGAAAGTACACATTTAAAAAATGTCTCATTCGTTTAAATCACTAACAAATACAACAAACTCATTGCCTGTCAACATAACACCCTGCAAAAATGTATCTCAAACACAATTATTTAGTAAGGAATAATTTAACTGTATACTTAAGACAGTCAACTCAACTAGCAGTATTATAGGACTGAGATATCAAAAGATAAACAACACATGTGAATACTGGAGCATATGTGAGTATGTGTGTGTGCACACAAACATGCATACAACTTTCCTAATAACCAAATAAAAAAATGTTACAGGAAATATAGAACCCACTAAACTTTCAACTAAGATTTAAAACATATACATTCACAAATACCTAAGATTAAATATTACATAATTGAGAGACATAAGTTGAAAAATTAGAGAAAAATTTTCCCTAAACCAAAGTTTTATAAAAACTATAAATTTATACTTGCTGAATTGACCACAAACAAAAGTAAATGACAAATGATAGGCTGAAAACATAGAGCAGGCAAAGCCTAGCAATGCCACGCCCAGGCAGCTCTTACTGCTCAATTTTTAAAATATCAAATGCAAAGATTAAAATGTGGGAAAAGAAACCCAAATAGTTCCCAGTACTTGGCAGGGAGAGTCAGGAGGGTCAGGAGTTCAAGGTCAGAGCCACTGGGCTCTATAGCAAGTTGAAGGGAAGCCTGGATTGCATGGGAACCTGCTTAAAAAGAAAAAACTGGCTCAGAGGTTAAGAACAATTGATTGTTCTTGGAGAAGTTCAACTCAGAGTCAACAGAGTAGGTCACAACCTTTAGAAACTCTGCTCCTAGGGAACCCAAACCCCTTTTCTGACCGCCCCAGGTACAGACATGCATTTGGTGCACAAACGCACATGCAGGCAAAACACTCACATAAGACACTAAAATAAATAAAAATGTAAAAATAAAGTAAAATCAGAAAATGGAGAGCTCTCCCATGCTCATGGATTGGCAGAATTAACATAGTAAAAATGGTCATGCAATCAAAGGCAATCTACAGACTCAATGCAATCCCCGTCAAAATCCCAACAAAAACATGCAAAGAGCAATTCTCAAATTCATCTGGAAAGGCAAAAAACTCAGAATAACAAAAATAATTCTTAACAATAAAAGAACAGCTGGGGGAACCACCATCCGTGACCTCAAGCTGTACTACAGAACAACAGTGATAAAACCTGCATGGTATTGGTACAGAGACAGACATGTTGATCAAACTTATGGACACTTGATCTTTGACAAAGAAGCCAAAAATATACAATGGAAAAAGGAAAGCATCTTAATAAATGGTGCTGGTCTAACTGGCTGTCTGTGTGTAGAAAAATGAAAATAGACCCATATTTGTCACTCTGCACAAAGGTCAAGTCCAAGTGGAACAAGGACCTCAACATAAAGCCAGATACACTGAATCTAATAGAATAGAAAGTGGGAAAGAGCCTTGAACTCATTGGCACAGGGGGAAATTTCCTAAACAGAACTCCAATGGCTCAAGCTCTAAGATCAAGAATTGATAAATGGGACCTCATGAAACTGGAAAGCTTCTGTAAGACAAAGGACATAGTCAATAAGACAAATCGGCAACCTACAGATTGGGGGAAAAAAAAACTTCACTAATCCCACATCTGATAGAGGGCTAATAACCAAAATATATAAAGAACTCAAGAAGCTAATCACCAAAAAACCAAACAACCCAATCAAAAAATGGCGCATAGAACTAAACTGAGAACTCATAACAGGGGAATCTCAAATGGCCGAGAAGCACCTAAAAAAATGTTCAAAGTCCTTAATGATCAGAGAAATGTGAATCAAAACGACCCTGAGATTCCACCTTACACCAATCAGAATGGCTAAGATCAAAACCTCAGGTGACAACACATGTTGGAGAGGGTGACAACACATGTTGGAGAGGGTGTGGAGAAAGGAACACTTCTCCATTGCTTGTGGGATTGCAAACTGGTACAACCACTCTGGAAATCAATCCAGAGGTTCCTCAGAAAATTGGAAATAGATCTACCTGAAGACCCAGCTATACCATTCTTGGGAATATACCCAAAAGATGCCCCACTATGCCACAGGGGCACATGTTCCACTATGTTCATAGCGGCCTTATTTGTGATAGCCAGAAGTTGGAAACAACCCAGATGTCCCACGACAGAAGAATGGATACAGAAAATGTGGTTCATTTACACAATGGAATACTACTCAGCTATTAAGAACGAGGACATCCTGAGTTTTGCAGACAAATGGATGAAACTAGAAAATATCATCCTGAGTGAGGTAACTCAGACCCAAAGGACATGCATGGTATGTTCTCACTAATAAGCAGATATTAGCCAATAATAATGATGATGATAATAATAATAATTACACAATACCCAAGATACAGCCCACAGAAATCAAAAAGGTCAACAAGCTGAAGGGCCCAAGTGAGGACGCCTCAGTCCCACTTGGGAGGGAGAAGAAAGCAATCACAAGTGGGGAGGGAAGGAGAAACCTGAGGGAAAGTAGGGGTAGGAGGAGAACCTGATCTGGTATTGAGTGAGGAAAAAGGACTGGAGTACTGAGGGCCAGCAGAAAGAATGGAAACAGGCAACCTGCGGAGGCAGGAGGGTGGGGGAACCCTCCAGAATACACCAGAGACCTGGGAGGTGAAAGACTCTGAGGACTCAAAGGGAGGGACCTTAGATGAAATGACCAACAGTAGGGAGAGGGAACTTATAGAGCCCACCTCCAGCAGGAAGACAGGACATCAAGTATGGGATGGGGTTGCCATCCCGCAGTCAAAACTCTGACCCATAAGTGTTCCTGTCTGAAAGAATTACAGGGATGGAAATAGACAGAAGCCTAAGGAAAAGAAGGTCCAGCAACAGGCCCAAAGTGGGATCCAGCTCAGGGGGAAGTCCCAAGGCCTGGCACTATTACTGAGGCTGTGGAGCGCTCACAAAAAAGGGACCTAGCATGACTATACTCCCAACAAGCAGACGAAAGAAATCAGGTGCAGATGTTTGCACCCAACCAATGGACAGAAGCTTCTGACCCCTGTGGTTGAATTAGGGAAGGCTGAAAGAAGCTGAGAAGAAGGGCGACCCTGTAGGAGGACCAGCAGTCTCAATTAATCTGGACCCCTGATATCTTTCAAACACTGGACAACCAACCAAGCAGCATACACCAGCTGATTTGAGGTCCCCAACACATATACAGCAGAGAACTGCCAGGTCTTTATTCAATCAGAGATGATGAACCTAACCCTCAAGAGACTGGAGGCCCCAGGGAGTTTAGAGATCAGGTGGGGTTGGGGATAGGGGGTGGGAACATCCTCATGGAGACAAGGGTGTGGGGAGGAGGTATGGGATGTGGAACACTGGGAGGGTGGGTTGGGGGGCGGGGAATAAAATCTGGAGTATAACTTAAATAAAGAAGAACAAAATAAAATAAAAAAGAAAGCAAAGCTAAAAAATTAAAATACCTAGTGAAAATATTTAAAAAATTGGTTAAAAATCAAATAAGAATAAATTAAAACAAGATAACTTCTGCAAGTTGGTTAGAAAGTATTTTAAATTACAACAGTCCTAGGCTGTTAGAGGCATGACGCTGTGCACACACCTGTAAACTGTTCCTTCTTTAGGAGATCAGTTTGTAAGCATTTACCATATTCAAGATGTGAGTTTCCTTTGGTCCAGCATTTCTCATTGTAAACATCTTTCTGACAAGAACAGATAGATAGCTGCTGGTGCAATTACCCTCACTACGGATTTCACTGGTCATCAAACCTGAAGGAGCGCCAGGCAGTGGTGGCACACACCTTTGATCCCAGCACTTGGGAGGCAGGGGCAGGCAGATTTCTAAGTTCGAGGCCAGCCTGGTCTACAGAGTGAATTCCAGGACAGCCAGGGCTACACAGAGAAACCCTGTCTTGAAAAAACAAAAACAAAAAACCAACCAAAGAAACAAACAAACAACAAAAACAAACAAAAAACAAAACTGAAGGAGATCTAAGTGCCAGTTAATTGGTTAAATGAACTATTTAAGGCAATATAATTGAACCATATATGAGCTCTGTATTGAAGAGTCCATTACATATTGTTGCAATTTTATAGAGCATGAATGCCACATTAAAGTGCAAAGTAAAATACAGCATACATGTGCTCTATGCATGTAGCAAAAGTGTAGAAAGTACACTACAATGCCGCTCTAGGGAACTGGAAGCAGGAAAGAGGAGCATTAACTTCATATACTTCCGGGTCATTTCACTTTCCAATACAACATGCACCTTACAAAGAAAAAGTCGTGTAATGTCATGACTGTTCCTAGAAATTTCAGTCAATCCCCAAGCTCGAAAGTTGCTTTGTATAACAACACATCTCAGTTCATCACCAAATTCATTTATTAAACACAGACTAAGTGACGGATCAGAAACTAAATGCTACACAGTATATTTGCTTGAAAACTACTAGAACCCTGTTATTGACTACAGCAGAAAGAGTATTTGCCTTAGTTTTCTTCTTTAAACTTTTATTAGTGTTTATTCACTGTACAAAATATTTCATAAGTTTTGTTCATCTATTGGAAGAACATTTGTTTATTTACTTATTTACTTATCTATTTTATTAATTCATTCTTTTTTTATTTACTTATTTATTCATAGGGTCTCTCTATGTAGTCATGGCTGTCCTGGAACTTGTTATGTAAACCAAGCGGCCCTTTCAGATTCCTTTTATGCTCTTCCAAAAAAGCCTGGCTTTCTCTAGCATATCTTCTCTTCAAGAAACAAAGTAGACTCAGAGGAAGTCTGTCAGTAAAGGTTAAAACAGGGGGGTAGGACGGGGATGCAGCGGGCTGGTTAAGTGCCAGCACCACACAGACCAGGCATGGTAGCACTCATCTATGCAGCTGCAATCCCAGAGCTTGGGACGTGGACAGAAGCAGGAGTGTGAGTGGTTCCAGGTCATCCTCTGCTGCTTAGCACACTCAAGGCCAACCTGTGTCTAAATAAGTAGATAACAGCTTTAAAGGACTCTAAAAACCAACAGGCTCTCAAGACATTTTTAAAGAGCATGTAATTAGCATGTTAAGTACAAATTTGTTTTTATCTGTTTATTAAAAGCCACCACCCAAAGGCACTTTCAGGCTAGAATCTGAATAACTGGAGCACATCAGTTACATACTTATTCCATGTACTTAAAGACAGAAAGTTCTACTATTTTAAAATAATCTATGTCTTACTTTCTTCAGTTCAATCCTTTGTAAACTTCTTCCCCATCTGCACGAGTGGCTCAAGCTGTGATACCAGAATCACCTGGGAGATGTAAAATGCACCAAACCTCCTACACAGCAATCTCGTTATTAAAGAAAGGTAGTTCTCCAAATTAGTTAGGTTACACGGCAAGCTACTGATATCTGCATTCTCTAAATGTATTAAGGGGACATACTACAAATGTCTAACAAAGCATTTTCTACATACACATAAAGCTTTCCCTGTGCTCTGAGGTTTACTGTACCATCCACCCACTTGCTTTCCAGAGCTTTGCCCATGGAGGCCCAGCACTGGGACCAGAAGGAGACCAGAACGTATTCTGGGAAACATAAGATTCTAAGACAGCTGGAACTGTCTTAGAACTGGAACTGGGTTCAAGTTCTCTTTTCCATTTTACAGCAAGTGACACAAGAAAATTAAGCAACTTATGGAAAATGTGCCCCCTTGTATAACTGAAAAATCAAAATGAAATAATCAACAAAAATGTTCATTGTTTTTATAACACAATGGCCTAAAGCTCTGTACAGTAATTTAAAAATAGAGATGTTTTATTTCTTCTTCCTCCTCTTCTTCCTCTTTCTCTTCTTTTTCTTCTACTTCCTCCTCCTCCTGTGAAACTAGAAACTGAATCTAGGACCTGGCACCTACTAGGCCAAGCACTCCATACTGAGCTACAGTCCCCGTTCTTTTTGTATCCTGAGTCAAAGTTTCACTAACTTACTCAGACTGTCTTTGAACTCATAACTGTCCTGCCTCACCTTCCTAAGTAGCTAAGATTATAGTCCAGTATGGCAAAAGCTGCCTCTAATTTGGTTTAGTTTTGTTTTTCTTTTTTTTTTTCAAACAGGTATCTGCTATGCAGCCCTGGCTGGCCTGTGGCTCTCCATGCAGTCCTGGCTGGGCTGTGACTCTCCATGCAGTCCTGCGACACTACAGCTTCAGTTTAGTGCTGGGATCCTGGAATGTGCCAATCCATCCAGTCTTCTGAGAAGCTTTTGAACATTTTAACGAAGAGG
Organism: Mus musculus; assembly: GCF_000001635.26. Classification (NCBI taxonomy): domain Eukaryota; kingdom Metazoa; phylum Chordata; class Mammalia; order Rodentia; family Muridae; genus Mus; species Mus musculus. The sequence continues at coordinate 23,687,857 of NC_000077.6, read as the reverse complement.
AATTCTTGGAGCCTTCCTCGTCTCTCCCAAATGTTTAATTCTAGCGTTAGGCAAAACTTTAAAGCATAATATAATGAATATTTGAGTGGAACAGAGTTTGTAGTGGGCTGACTTCAAGCTATTAATGCTTGGCAACTGATGTGCGGGTCAAAAAAGGCAAATAAGCAAGGCAAATCTAATCACACCTATCAACAAAGTCTAACTGTAGGACATACCAGCTTTTACGGGGAAAGGGGGACTCTTAACAAGAGAGGGCAAAGGGAGGGAAAAGGAGAAAACAGTGATAAAAACCACTGTGGATGTTTGAAAAAGCCATAACCGTAATTTTATGTGTTTAAATGCATATGTACATACACATGCATGTATATAAATGGATAAACAGTTTAAGCAAGGTTGATGTTCCCCTACAAGTGTCACAGACTAACAAAAACCCCCATGCTTGGCATGGGAAATCCCTCCAAGTTGTTGGTCAGTGGAGCCTAAGAGACTCTCCACAACAAGATAGACTACTCTCTCTCCTTTGGTTGCCTTCCAGAACTTGAAAACCCTATTGTGAAGACACCACACAGTTTAGAAGCAGGACTTGGAGGAGTCAAGCTAGAACTGACCTGGAAGATTCCCTGAGGACTAGCTTTCATGCCAAGGGAAACAGCAATCAATAGTCTCACATAGCTATAAAACCTATGAACCACAACAGTGACAAACATAGCAAGAGATCTCTGGTGGTGCAAAGCAGTGGTACCACAGGTGACCCACACTGGTCAAAATGCAGAGGAGTGGCCATGAGGTGCCCAGCCCCTGCTGGTACCCTGACAATACGACCCTACACCTGAGTTCAGGGAACATCACTGAAGAAGGAGTGGAAAATTATAAGAGGCCAAGAACCAGGATTCCTGCTGCTAGATAATGTCTGCTAGATATGAAAGGGATGCTGCACTCACAGAACCTCAATACTAGGATTGACTCAAAACCTACATAAGGACACCACCAGTCCACACGCTAACGCAATAAAGGATTACCAGCCACAATATAAGAGCTGCAAGGGAACAATGGCTGAGAGGGAGGGAAGACCAGTCTCTCTGGGACGAGCCCCAGTAGGTTATTTAATCTCAAGTGGTCAGCCTTAGACACGTGTACAGTAGAACATTACTAATGGGTGCTCCCCTACCCCTACTCCCTATGTGTTCACACAGATGTACATATGAAAGTTAGCTCTTTCTTTCCCCCACAGACTCTGGGAAATCATGCATGAATGCAAGCATGTGTGTCATAATAATAATTACAGGAAGAGGTCATGAACTTAAAAGGGAGACAGAGAAGAGGCTGAGGGGGTAGAAGAAAGGCCAGAAACAACATAAATACTATACAAATGTAAGAAATTCTCAACAACAACTTAGAGTTCTTCCTTTTTAAAAGATCCTGGGGAGCAAAGGCAGAACTCTGAGTTCTTTATTAGGACACCTTGACATAACATGTGCAGAAAAGGTAAAAGGAGGTAGGGAAGGGAGAAGCGAACAGGGCTTAAAACCAAGTGATGGGGGAAAAAACCCAGATTCCTAAGAATAATTTGGTGACAAACTGTCTAAATGCTAGATCTAATGACAGAGGCTGGCTGTATGGGAAACTTCGATCAAATTTCTGAAGAATAGAAAGCAAAATAATTAAACAAAGACATTTAGGAGAGATGACTCAGAGGGAAAGAGATTTTGCTGTTCTTGCAAAGGACATAAGTTCAGTTCCCAGCACCCACATGGTGGCTCACAACCTTCTTAACTCCAGTTCCAGGGGACCTGACACCCTCTTCTGACCTCTGTGGTACACATGCATATACATATACACTTGGGCACATACACATAATAAAAACACATTTTTTTAAACAATCTTTATAATGTTAGGACTGGTGTGATGGTGCCTTCAGCTGCCATGCAAGGCCGGTGCCTGAGTTCAGGCTCTGAAAGTCACAGAGATGGAAAGCATGAGCCAGCTCTACTTTGGAAGTAAATTCCATTAACTTCCAAACTAATAGAAATTCATTTGTCATATTTTTCTCCATACTACTGAGTCTCCCTCTCATTCCCACATGCACGCCACAGGACACGTGTTCTACATCCTCTCTCTCATATAAAATAAGTAAAATGCTTAAAAAAAAAAAAAACAAAAAACCTTAGTTTTAAAGGGGAGAAGAGGGTGGGAGAAAGAGCAGCCAAAGCAAAGATGACTGGAATACAATGAAACATGTATGAAAACATAAGCAGCTATTCTTAGCTGACTGAGGGAAAAGGCCGACTCTTCTGGTTCAGAGAGGTTATGAAGGGGCTTGAGTGTAGAGTGTTTCCCTAGCACGCATGAAGCACTCAGGAGGTGGAAGCAAGAAGATCAGGAGTTGAAGGCCATCCTCAGCTACAGACACAGTTTGAGGCCAGCCTGGGCTACATGGGACGGTCTCCAAAAAAAGGTGATTAAATATTTATATGAGTTTAATTAATAACAAACTTTCCTTATACTTCTCTCCTACCTAACACTTTCCCATCATACAACCTTATAATATATTGACACTCAAGTGTCTAGATTGTATATAAATTCCATTAACTTCCAAACTAATAGAAATTCATTTGTCATATTTTTCTCCATACTACTCATAAAAGTATTTGTGAAAACACTTGTAAAACAACAGCAAACAAATAAACAAAAAGAAATAAGGAAAAAGAGAACAAAAGAAGAAAGAACAGAAGAAAGCACGCACACACTCTCGCAAGCATGCACAAACACACGCGCGCACACACGCACACACACACGCGCACACACACGCACACGCACACACAGGAACCAGCTAGAGTTGACAGCACAGATGAGGTAGAGAAGGTAGAGCACAAAGGGCCTGGGAGGTAGATTACCTGTCAGGAGTAATGGGTTCTGAACTCTCTGGTGGCAGGATGACTATGGTAAGAAATAATATATATTTCAGAATAGATAGAAGGGGGCATTTTTAAAAATGTTTGTGCCAGAAAGAAGTGCTAAATATTTAAAACAATGTATTGATTATCCTGATTTGATTATTACACAATGTAGAAATACATAAAAACATCATATCTGCCCTGTAAGTATAGACAAGCATGTGTCAAATCAAAATAAATTGAAAAGAGGAAAATTATAACCACAGCACTACATATCAATATTCTCAGAAAGAGAAAAGATTTTATTTGTCAAACAAGAGCACAGACTTATTTTTCTAAAATACATACACTCAAAAGGTGGCAAAAACTAGAAAATAGGGGGAAAAAAACTTAAAGCATTATGTATTTTTTAAAAAGTCTCATAAATTATGTTAAGCAAAAGGCATGGCATACAGGGCATTATGGCTGTTTTATGTGAGGCTTAGATCAAGCTCCAAATGCTAATCCTAACAGCAATCTCCTCACACACCCAAAGGACAGTGCAGGAAGCTGCTACTGCAGGGACAACGAGCACTTATTCAAAACTAGAAGAAAACATTCTATTCCACAGCAGATCCAACCAGTCAGTTCCCACCAAGTAATCCCTGTTTTCTTTCTATAAGGCAATCACTTAAAATGGGAGAAAATGAGAGGGCTCATTGCCTAAGGGGGTGGACTAACTGTGCAGAGCACTCAATCCCACCTCAGGCAAGTTAAAGCTGCTTGTAACTCCAGCTTCAGGGGATCCGACCTCCAGCCTCTACAGAAACCCACACTTGTGTGCACATATGCATGATTAACAAAGTAAGAATAGGGCCAGTCATGGTGGCACAGGCCTTTAATCCCAACACACAACAGGTAGCGAGACAGGAATATCTCTGAGTTCTAGGCCAGCAAGGGCTACACAGTAAGACCGTGCATCAAGCCAAACAAATAAATAAAGATCTTTAAGATGTGAGAAAGGGACTGGAGAGATAGTTCAGTGGTCAGGTGTATATGGCTGGTCTTCCAGAGGACCTGTGTTCAATTCCCAGTGGCAGCTCACAACTCCAGTTGTGACTCCAGTCCCTATGACGTCCATAGGCACCATAGCAGGCACATGTGGATGCCAGGGGTCAGCCTGGGCACTGCTCCTCAGAAGCTTCCCACTTGTTCCTTTGAGACACACTCTCTAGTTGAGACCTGGGACTCGGTAATTAGACTAAGCTGACTGGCCAGCAGGCTCTGGAAACCCTCTTGTCTCCTCCACCTCCCCAGTGCTGATATGACAAGCTCACTTTATCCAGTGCTCCTGGCTTGGCGTTTGGGTACCAGAGATCTTTTTACATGGCCATGGGGATCGAACTCAGGGCCACAAACTTGAGGGGCAAGCACTTTATTGACTGAGCCATCTCCCACATCTTTAAATTATTTCTCTTGTTAAGATATTACAAGAGCCCTTGTTTTGTTTAAAAACAGACAGAGAGCTAAGGATTCTTTCTCTAACTTTAAAGATATCACAGTTTTTGGAGAAAGTACCAAAGGAGGTGCATCTGCCCTAGAAACAACCCGTGTTTAAAATCTTACCAAATCACAGCGTGGGCAGTATGGCAAGTGGCAATTACAAGCATTCTCTTTGGGATAGGCTAGTTCAGAGTTCAGAGTTCAAATCCTAACTCTACTATTCATCAGTAATGCAATCTTCAGTTTCAATTTCATCACAGAAAAATGAAGACAAAAGCCCAGCCTTCTTTGAGCGCTGTGATGTCTGAGTGAGATTGCCTATACAAATACTCAATAAACAGCAGTGCCTTACATTCATAAGTTTATCTTGCTAAAAAGACATAGTTTATCTCCTAAAAAACATAGTACTCATGTAGCTGTGTTCTATGTGACCTATGCTTTACTGTCACTATGTATGACTCAGATACAATTGTGACAGAATTACTAAATCTAAAGCAAAGCGATATTATTCAAAACAAAATTAAAAAAAAATAAAAGATGGTTGACATGACATTTCTGTCATTCAAATCAGAAATAGGAAGAGCCTAAATTAGAAGTTCCTTTTTTTCTGAAACTTAGTGCACGAGGCTACAGTCCTAAAAGTTAATGTACCCGAAAACCATATCATAAGGCTCTCCACAGCTGGCAAGTGGCCGTGTGCTAATGTGGTACCTCCAACAGAGACACGTTTAAGGGATTTGCTTCTTCATGCTTTCCTTTAAATTCTATACACCGCTGATTCCAACTATAAGTTCTAAAGATGCTGTGTGATGAATCACAGGTATAGAAACATGCAAATCAAAACAGGAGACTTCACTGTTTTTAATGCAGCCTATGCATACATTCACACAGTGAAAAACCATAGCAACCAACCTCTTCCTTCTTGCTCTTTCTCCACCTATACCAGCTGGAGGCAGGCCAGTAAAAAAGGCAAGCTAGAAAATAAATATATGTCTTTAATCATTTAAAGCACATGCTTGACTATGCTTTCAACTGCATTCCTGGATCCAATATACAGTACATTTCCATGGTGGTCCGGCCCTACTTAACCACTGCTGGAATTAGTACAAAGTATAATACATGTGTAAGAAAACACCCTAGTGAAGCCTAGGGCTCTGTATACTTAACATGAATTATAAAAACAATGTGAGTAGTTAAGAAAGTTATTCTGTAACTAAAATGATCAGGTAAAGTCAAATACACAAAATTTACAGGTTGAAGAGATAACATGGCTTTACAAAGTGTTATGAAAAGAGCAGGAAAACACATTCAAATTCCCATAAACATAAGATGGGACGTCATTTGATCTCTATGAGCTCAGGGCTTTCTTTTTCAAATGAAGATGTGATGGCTAGGCAAGTGGTCACCATCCTTAAGGATGGAAAAAACTTACCTTTTTGCCGATGCACACACTAGGGCTACATTAAACTTGAAGAGGGCCACTGAAAAAGTTCAACAGGTACAGGCACTTGTCTCTAAACATAATGGCCAGAATTCAATCCCCAGGGCCCACATGGTAGGAGAGAGCCAACTCCCAGAAGTTGCCTTCTGACCAGTACATATGCACTATGTCATGCACACATGTACACTCATACATGATGAATAAATAAATAAATGTATGTCATACGAATTTTAAAACAATTGGCAGATGGCTTGGAGGGTAAACGTTTACTGTGCAAGCCTGGCAAAGTGGGATGGATCCCTGGAGCCTATATAAAGGCAGGAGAAAACTGATGTTACAGTTGTCCTCAGACCTCCACACACTGTGGCATGGGCTCCCTCCCCCAATACAGAACACACACATACACAGGAACACTGAGAATTTTCAAATCATTTAAAGAGTGACCATCGAAGGTCACTTTTTATGTGCTAAGGTCAGGAACTCACAGACTTTCTTGCAGTCATTCTCAAAAGGTAAGAACGGGTTTGCACCTGGAGAGGTGTTCTCTCCAGGGCTGTGATAAATCACAACAATGTACACATAACTATCATCCTTTAAATTCAATGCCAGGAAAAGCTAGGGAGCCCTGTTCTACGTGACTAGGAAGGTGTCTTCAAGCCCTATGAGTCCATGACTCTTATTTGTGTGTGCATGGGCATTGTGCATGCCATGGTGTGCATGCTGAGGTCAGAAGACAATTTGTGAGCACTGGTTCTCTCTTTTCCACCATGTGGGTCCAAGGAACTGAGCTCGGAGCTTTGGACTTGGGGACTCGTGTTAACTTGATGAGTCACCTCACTGGCTTTTCCATGTCTCTTAAAAGTGCAAAATTGCATATGCTGGAAACCTCTTGGAGTCACATCTTACAGAAAGATGGATTTGGATGGCTGCATAAACATACTTGTGTGCTATGAAGGTTTTTAAAGTTGTAGCCTGGGGACTGGAAAGATGGTCCAGTGGGCAAGAGCACTTGCTGTTCAAGCAGGAAAAAAGAGTTCAAATCCCAGGCTCCTAATTAGGAGGCCAACTGTGCTGCATATGAATGGGTAGCCCCAGTCCTGAGGAGAGGGGGGAGACAGGAGGCTTGTTGGTGCTTGCTGGTTGTTATCTAGCTTCAGATTCAATGAGAGGCTGTCTCAAAGCTATAGGGCAGGGAGTTAATGGTAAGACACTCAAAACCCTCCTCTGGAGTGCACTCACAGGCTGTGTGCAACTGCACATCACACATAGCCAGCCGCTGCCCGCAAGGCCGAGGAAGTGCCTGTCAGCAAAAACGCTTGCCACCAAAAGCATGAAGACGTGAGTTTGATCCCCAGTACTCATGCAAAAAAGCCAGGCCTGTTAACTTACAGTGGTGACAAGTAGGTTCCTGGAGCTCTGCCTAGCCAGCCAGCTTAGTCATATTGGCAAGCCCAGGTCAGTGAGAGATCTGTCTCAAGCTCCAGAAGAATTCCAAGTTGACCTCTGGTTCCTGCACACGCTAAGGCAAACTTTAAACCTGCCTTTCTAAGTTCAGAAAGCACAGCAGAACAAAGGAGATCTTTAGTGTGTTGTATATCTAGGAGGGGTGTCTGCCATACAAATTTTAAGTTGAAAAAGCATGGAAAATAAAGAGAAAGGAGAAAATCTAACCGCTGAATCAGAAGACAGCCAGCTCAGGCCTACACACACATTACTATCTTAAACAAGTGGCTCTCTATAGTTGCAGTTGATCTGAGAACTAAACACAACAGAAACCACAATCGCTTAGAAGAAGTAAGGACATTAGCAGAGAGGGAGACTTTACCTAAGAATACAATTCAGATAAAGCCAAGGATCTGTAAATGCATGCAAACTTTGAGTATGTGCTTCTAGCTCTCCTGTTCTTCACTTGCTTTAATATAGGGTATCACTGCATAGCCTGCATAGCCTTGAACTCACGATCCTCTAAGCCTCCTGAGTGCTGGATTACAAGAATTACACCATGCCAAGTGAGTCTGTGCTTGCTTAGGACAAAGGAATTCATTATTTTCTTCAGATCCTAAATGAGATCAACGGATCCAAATTGGTAAGACCACAAATTAAAAAAAAAAAAAAAAAAAAAAAACATTTAAAATATTAATTTATGAAATTTTTTTAAAATATAATTTCTTAAATTAAAGAAAAAGTGCTGCTGCAGAATTGGTAATTTTATTCTTACCTAATTCAGACTATTTAATGCAAAGCATGGAAACAAAAAATATATTTTGAGCCAGGTGTGGTGGCGCACGCCTTTAATCTCAGCACTAGGGAGGCAGAGGCAGGCAGATTTCTGAGTTCAAGGCCAGCCTGGTCTACAAAGTGAGTTCCAGGACAGCCAGGGCTGTACAGAGAAACCCTGTTTCAGGGAAAAAAAAAAAAAAAAGAAAAGAAAAGAAAGAAATATATTTTGATCTGACAAACAAAACTCCATATCATACTGAACATTGAGAAACAGGGTGCTTCATATGATCAGAGTAACATTTATGATGCAATATAACTCATTTAAGGTCACTAGGGTGAACAAAGGGGTCATCATATACTAGCCATAAGATGGAAATGAACTAAACTGATGGTACAATATCGCCCTCTGCTGGACTCAGCTGATACAAGATAAACCTCAAAGAATGAGCAAGACTTCCCAATTTGGTCTGGGGCATCCTTGATAATCCTTGTCACACAGTGGCTTTACAGAAGCCACTCCTGAGAGCAGAGCAGTGGCTGTGGCAGCAGAGTCCACCTGGATCACATCACAGGAAGGAACCCGAACAGTGCCGCAGGCCCAGGACACACAGTCATGACTGAGGAGGTCACAGGCTACAATGGGGAGCTGTCACTGTTTCATTAAACAGATATGTGTCTCTCAAACTGATTTCCAAACATTTGTGTCTATGCCCAGACTGCTGCTCTCAGCTTCACTAATGGGAGGAAATGTTCCCTTTGCAATGGGAGAGGGTTACTGCATAAACTCACCAGTTAAATTTCTGAGAATAAGTGTCTATTGTGTGGTATAGTACCCAAGGCTCAGCCAGACACAGAAGATTGTAACCAAACACTTACATTGCCCCTCCCCTCCAAAGTCCCAGGAACATCACAGCAGAAGGGGCAGGAGAGTGTAAAAGTCAGCAGAAAGGGAAGCATGCTGTGTAGCCATTTCCTCTGGGTTGAAAAGTATCCTCTCATAAAGGGGTAGGACACTCATGAAGCTCCTGGAACTACAGGAGGGCTGGCAAACATCTCAGCAGCTGAAGGGATTTGGGGCCAGGCCAGACAGCTGATCTCCAGTACTCACATATTCTAAGGAAAGAACGAACTACTGTAAGCTGTCCTCTGACCTCCACAGGCACACTGGGACGCATCACACACACACACACACACACACACACACACGGACACGGACACGGACACGGACACGGACACTCGCACACAAATATTTTAAAAGAAACAGTAACTTCACAGGACTCCAGGAAGCTCATAAAAGTTACAAGACTAATGAGGTTCCCCACCAGAGATTGGATGAAGAGCACACAAGCCAGGAAGACAAGAGGCTCTTAGGCAAAGAAGCTGGGCACAGGCTGTACTGGTATTGTATGAAGCACCTCTCACAGGTCATCCTGTTTGTGGAGGTGGCTTTTCAGGAACATTGCTGCCTGAGTCGCTTACAATAAACCCAATAAACTTCCAGGCTTACCAAGCTCACAGACTGGAATCATGAATTTGTCATTGTCTTCTTTATCTGAAGTGAAAGGATGTAGACTCCCATGTGAAGTAATGCAACAGCATTAAAATAGAAGGGCTTCTTAACTCCCTGCTGGGCTTTAAGAAGATCATCTACCAAGGGAGGATGCTTGAATCTCACTTAGAAGAGGAAATAAAATAGTCACAATAGGCAGATGGAGGGAAGGGTCTGGGAGGGAGAGGGGATGAGGAAGGGAATGGGATCAAGTACAGGGAGGAACATGTGGGGTGGGGAGTGGCCAAAAGGCCATGAGAATAAATGGAAATCTGCAAATGATGGAGGCGGGGGTCATCTCCAGGATGTGACAAAGACCTGGGATAAGGGAGGCTCCCAAGAATCAATGGGGGTGACCTTAGCTGTGACTCACAGAATTGGTGGAATGGAACCTGAAGAGGCCACCTCCTGTAGCTGGGTAGGAACCTCAATGGAGGGATAGGGACACCAACCCACTAACCCCAAATTTATCCTGTCTTTAAGAAATGCAGGGACGGGGGATATAGCAGAGACTTTGGGAATGGCCAACTAATAACTGACCCAACTAGAGACTCATTCTAGGGGCAATCACCAATCCCTGACACTATTAATGATACTCTGTTATGTTTGCAGACAGGAGCTTAGCATGGCTGTCCTCTGAGAGGCTCTACCCAGCAGCTGATTCAAACAGATGCAGACACCTACAACCAAATAGTGGATGGAGCTTGGAGACTCTTATGGAAGAATCAGGAGGAAGGATTGGGGTCCCAAAGGGGATAGGAACTCCACAGGAGGACCAACAGTCAACTGACAGGGATGGACCCTTGGGGCTCTCTGAGTCTGAACCACCAACCAAAGAGCTATATGGGCTGGACCTAGGCAACTTGCACATATAGAGCAGACATGTAGCTTGGTCTTCATATGGGTACTGAACAACTGGAGTGGGACTATCCCAAAAGCTGTTGCCTGTCTGTGCAATGTTTTTCTGGCTGGGCTGCCTTGTGTGGCCTCAGTGGGAAAGAAGCCCTGCAGAGATTTGACGTGCCAGGGTGGGGGGATACTCAGGAGGAATACTATCCTCTCAGAAGAGAAGGGGTGCAGGGAGGGGAGGATTGTGGGATGGAGGGGATCAGCAGGGGGAGGGGGCAGTGAGTGGGATGTAAAGTAAGTGAGTGAGTGAGTGAATGAATGAATCAATAAATAAATAAATGGAAAAAGAAGATGATCTTTCTTTCATGTACCTCAGCTTGGTGGCTTTCTGTCCTTGGTTTAATCTGTGTCAAAAAATATATCCATTCTGGTAAATTCTTTGGGATGAGAATTATATCCATCTTGAGCCTACCTTCTGAACATAAACTAACTTGTCTTTGTTCCTTCTAATGCACAAACCTCCACGTAAGCATGGCATTCCAAGAACAGGAGCACTAATGGAAGACAACTGTCACCTTTTCATCCAGGTGGGCCGAAAGCCAAACATTAGCCACCCTGTATCTGACCCCGTTATCCAATTGGCTTACTGTCTCTTTAAGCAACTCTAACTACCACTCCAGAGGCATCTCTGCAAATACATTACGTCATTCCTTTACTTGGCAACTGCTTTTTAAACTCAGGCATAAAAACTCATGTTTATTCTTATTAACTTATTCTTAAACTCATGTTTATTCTCATTAGCTCATGTTTATTCGTCCTTTTAGACTGCTCTTGTTCATAAGCTCTACTGTGAATTAACTGCAATAGCCAACATGCCTGCTGCACTCTCAACCCTGTGTCATGTAGCCCCTAGTGAGGTTCACATACATCTTCACTAGCATAAACTATGGACAGAAGAGAGAGGAGAGAGCCCTGAAGCACATCAGGAGCCTCCCTGCAGTTCAGTGATGGTGTGTTCAATGTGCAGGTGCCCATCAAAGGACCTCTGTGTCCTACTTTTGGAGACTAGGATTTGGGAAGACAGAAAGTGAAGATGCAGCATCTATTCTAACGTCTTCCCTCAATGGAGTTTCACGAGGCTGAACACTGTCCAGCTTGGGATTAGTCATCCATTCACTCTTTTCGGATACAGACAGTCCAGCACAATCCAGTCAGTTGTAGTTAGGCCCTGCCATGTTCCGGCCACTTTCAGGAAAGCATTTTGAGAGACTGGCCATGCAGGGGGCTGCGAGGCACTGCCAAGCTCTACCAGCTCACTCCATGCTTCAGACATACTCTGCTCGCAGCAAACTTGTCCTTCCTCGAGCTTAGTGCCCACGGCTCACCCTGGAGCTCCTGGTCCAGAATCTCACTGTGCTTTGCGGCTGAGCTTGCCAGCTGCTAATTTTCAGAATTAACTTACTTACTTTTGGGAAAGGCGCACTTTGTCTCCAATCGCTTGGAAAATATGCTGCCTTTTAACATCCCTGAGGATAATGAGCAGGTGCAGGCTGTTTTAACTCTATCTTGAAATATAATTTTTTTTTAGTTTCATGAAATGATTTATTTTATTTTATTTTTAGTAATTGCCAGTAAATATTCTTCAAGGTGGGTAGCAGGAACCCAAACATAATTATGTCCTATTCCATACCTACTATTGCTTTCAAAGAGTCAATTTCATGTCACTTCAAAGCCAACACATCTCCCTTTGAACTGGGTGACTTTGTACAAGAAAAAGAGAGAGCAGCAGGAGGCATAGTAGGGTATACAATATGATATTCTAGTCCCTCTTTCTCCTACATCTCCCCCACATCATGGGGTCTCAGACTGTGACATGGCCAAATCTATGGGGATTCGTATGGAGGCAACCTTCTGCTCATATGTCTAACATGAGATGCTTTTGAAGGGAAGGAGGGAAGATTACCAAAATGCATTTTGGTTCTGCCTGAAGGCGCCAGCCTCTGTTGTTTACAAAAGATGCTATGTAGATGATACACGAGTTCAGTCTGAAATATAACTATTCACGAACCCAGAGGACTGAGCCCATTTAGGAAAGCGTCACTTTGTGGAGCCAGAACTTTCACTCTTCTCAGAATGACTGTTCTACGTGTTTGTTTGTTTGTTTGTTTTTGAGAACGATCACATTTTCCCTGACAGAAAGGCCAAAAGCAAAGCAAGACGTTCAGAACCCACCTTTCTCTCCATCTATCATCAGTGTGCATCATTCCAAGAAGGCCTGTCTCCTGCTTCATTTGTTTCCTGTCCCTTAGCAATTCTTTACTCTCTTAGTAGTTCACTGTAGGGTCTAGTTTTTTTGTTGCAATTCTAACAGAGCTGAGCCTCCCTCTTATATTTGTACTAATATGACTCTATTTTGGCTTATATTTTTTGTAACTGATCTTAAGTTTGTGAAATAAAACTTGATTGTTCAATCTGGGCAACACTTAACAAGGAGTTCATCGGGCCACTCATTACAATACTTTAAGCTTTTCAAAATGAAAATTTTTAAATGCACATTCCTCCTCCGATGCCCTCTCTCTAACTTAAGATGAATTCAGGATCCTCTTGTCTTTGGCATAGACCGAATTCCTCATTTTTACTCTTTTAAAACTATTTAATGAGACAGGTTTTTCCTATATAGTCCAGGCTGACCTCACAGCAACCATCCTGTCTAGTTTCCCAAGTGCTGAACTTATAACTGTGAATCATCATATCGGCTTCCCAATTTGGGGGGCAGGGGAGAGAAGGTTTCAAGACAGAGTTTCTCTGTGTGGCCCTGGCTGTCCTAGACTCGCTCTGTAGATCAGGCTGGCCTCAAACTAACAGAGATCCTCCTGCCTCTGCCTCCCAAGTACTGAGATTAAAGGGATACACTACCACCGTAAGGACCATGCCCCCCAATCCTTTATGGGGATTTTTCTCTAAACTTCCTTTTATTGGTTATAATAATTTGGTTTGAACTAAATTTGCTTTCCCTGAACTTCCTAAAACTTATAACATACCTCTTAGGCAGATGCTTATGCCAGTTTTTTTTGCATTGTTTGAAATTCACCTGTCCAAAGTTTACAGCCCTTCTCCCCACTTGCAAGAATGGATATATTTTTTAATTCTTCATTTTGAGCAGGCAGGATGGTTTAGCAGGTACAGGAACCTGTTGCCAAGAATGATGACTGAGTTCAATGCCTCAGGCCCACATGGCAGAAAGACAGAACCAGTTACTGCAAGTTGTCCTGACTTCTACACAGGTACACACACACACACACACACACACACACACACACACACACACACACACACACACGGATATATATACACACAACTAAAACAAAATAAAAATGTAAAAAAAAACCCCAAAAACCCTTAAGAGTATTAATTCCTCAACATGCAGTCTTTGTAACAATGGCACTGGTGAGTTTGCTGTTTAGAATGCAAATTCCTAAGCCCTACCTGACCAAATACATACAAATCTTTGGGATGGTGCTTGGGAAACTTCAGGCTAGGCTCAAATACCTGGCAATCCTCCTGCCCCAGCTTCTGGATAATGGAATTACAGGCAGGAGCCACCTTACCTACCTATGAATAAACCTTTTACATGCTAAAAGTTTAGGAACCAGTATCTAGGAGAAGACACTTCAAATAAAAAGTTCTCAAATTATGTCCTTTTAGCTCAATGTGATTTTTGTATATGTAGCCTTTTAGACTGTGGGTGACAACCACACCTGGTATCACATAGCAGAAGGTAGAGGGGTCACGAGAAAAAACTAATAATGATAAAAGGTTTCTGAATGTGCAACAACCAAAATTAATTCAAAACCACCTGTGCAATGAATCCGAGGCATGTCTAGCCACTCTTGCTCATGTCCCATCATGCAACACTGCAGCAATATTCCCAGGATGGCCTCAAATTCCTTGCCACCCCGCTTCCACACCCAGTACTGAGGTTAAAAGTGGGAGCCTCTGTACCAAGTTTACATTCCCATTTTTGTTTGGTGTGTTTTAGAAATTAGAAACTCCTAGCTTACATTTTACACGTGCTCTGAAGTGGGCAAATGACCTTACCTCTCTTACAGACAGCTGCGGTGGAAAGGAGACAGATAAAACCACGCTGGTGAATTCAAACCCAGAGGCTTCAACCTTTTGGCACACCTAAAAGAGTATTACAGATAGGTAAACTCCCAAGAATTCCTGAAAATGTGACTCTAATAATAAAATCTCTCCCAGGACACTGCACAGCTTCCCAGCATTCAGTTCAGAGCTAGGGCTGAGGCTCAGTGGGTCTGCACTGGCCTAGCATGTACCAGACCATCTCTAGCTCTGCCCAAAACAAAGGTAACTAAAAAACTTCCACATCTGAGTAGTGAGCTTGTCATAAACATCATGAGATTAAATATTTGTTGACTCTGACCCTGCACAACTGGCAGTTTCAGGTCAACACGGTAGGTGTTTTTATTAATTTTGCAGTATGATACAATTTCAGAATAGTTGGCCTTTTTAAATTAAGAGATGTTAGTGACCACCTGGAATAAAGCAAGCAGGCATGAATGTTAGGGATGGTGTGACGAAGACCTCTAAGCTTTACTGTTGACCCCATCTATCAGCAGAGCTCTGCTGAGGAATGGATGTTTACCTTCGTAATAAACCCCTTCTCACAGAATTCCTGAAGAATTCCTAAGCAAACATTGCACACTCTCAGCTTTGAAGGCTTCTCAGCCATGCTTTCATCTTCAGTAACAGAGACTCCCTCCTTTCCATCTTCACTCAAATTATCAATCCCATCTTCATGTAGACGAATTTTCTTCAATGGTGGGTTTGGAGCTTCTAAAATTAATTCAGGTTTTTCCGGTTCTAGAAATTTTTGTAGCTCATTGAGCAACTCCTGAAAAGAAGCAATAACATTTTAAAGTGTCATTGAGGGCCTCACAATGAAGCATGAAAGTCAGCCAAGTGGGAGGACTTTCGTTTGTTTGTTTAACTAGAAGTGAATGATCTTCGCAACACAACTAATAGCCAGATTTGTAATTTTGTTGAAGATGCCTTTCTCCTTAAGGTTAGGGTTTTAGCTTCACTGATTTATGAAATTCTTTTGGAAAAGCATTTACATATGTAACAGGCATTTGATTAGTGCATGGATTAAGTACATTAATAAAAAGTTCAGAGTCACTAGTAACGGATGTTACTGGTTTTGCAGAAGAGACTGCCTGCCTCTGAGCACTGGAATTAAAGGCATGTACTGCCCTGCTTTGCATGTCATGGATCCCAGCCCTCTAGATCCCACAGAACAGGCTCAGGCAAAGGTAGCAGATAGCTTATGAGTTCAACCCACCCAGGGCTACATAATGAGGCACTGTCTCAAAACTAGGTATAGAGGAGACTAATAGCAGGGACTCACACATCACTGGTTTATATCAATTCAGGAATAACCAAGTGACTACAGTATTGGCTTTCTAGGAATTCTAAGATATGAACTTGTGGCAATGCATTGTGATAGAAACACCTCTTAAATTCTAAGAGACTGGAACCTTTGCTGGTCCTCACAGCCAAAGTTAACAATAGACCTCGAAGTCACTTAAGACTACTGTGAACTCAGACTCTCTGTTTAACCTGCCTTTAAGAGAACAATGCAACAACCAACCTTGCTTGCCTTGGAATTAATGTATAGCTATAATTTTAAATTGTGTACTCTACCAAGCCTATGACCCAAGAGTAATGCATGTGTATTATGATAATACACATGTCTCAAAACAAGGTGTAGAGAAGACTAATAGCAGGGACTCACACGTCACTGGTTTATATCAATTCAGG
This sequence comes from Mus musculus, assembly GCF_000001635.26. Taxonomy (NCBI): domain Eukaryota; kingdom Metazoa; phylum Chordata; class Mammalia; order Rodentia; family Muridae; genus Mus; species Mus musculus. The sequence continues at coordinate 23,671,581 of NC_000077.6, read as the reverse complement.
AGTAACCAAGTGACTACAGCATTTTTTTTTCTAGGAATTCTGAGATATGAACTTGCCTGATGCATGAAGCCTTGGATTCCATCTCAAACAGCAAAAAAATAAAAGAGACAGATAGACACAAACACCCCCCCGGGGGGGGGGGCTGGGGGGAATATAAGCTGGAAAGAGCAAAAATGCTAAAACCAGCCTTATAAAATAAATATCCACCATAAATGCTAAAAGCAGCATTCAGCAATTGGCTGATAGGGTTTGCTATCTGGGTCAGTTGGAGTCATACTTAACTCCTGTAAAACTATGAACTATTTCTGTTAAGTACTCCTCATTCCTTGTCCATGTGATTGCTCTGCTGTTCTATAAGAGATTGGGCTGGAGAGATGGCTCAGTGGTTAAGAGCATGGACTGTTCTTCCAGAGGGCCACAGCAGGTAGCTCACAACAGTCTGTACTCCAGCTCCAGAGGCTCCGATGTCTATAGCCTCCGTTGGTACCCACTCACATGGCATATGTCACATACAGATGATTAAAAATAAAATTTAAAAATAAATAAAAACTAAAAAAGAACAAAGTCTTTGTCAGGGGGACAGACTGACCGACACAGGGATGACTTTACAAGACAGCCTTCAGGTGGGCACAGATTCAGACTCCCAGCCCAGAGAGACAGAAAATGACAGGCAACACAGTGAGAGCAAAGTAGAGAACTGGAATCTGGCACCCTCTTGGTTAAATGACACCAAGGAGAAGTGCCTTGATTTCTGTCCTTAATAGAACACCAGTGCATTACTGGTGACTCTGAATTTATTATTAATGCATTTAACCCTCATGCTGATCAAATGCCTATTACATATGTGCATGTTTTTCCAGAATTTCACAAATCATTGAAGCTAAAAACCCTAATCTTAAGGAAAAAGTCTCCATCAACAGATTTATAAGTCTGGTTTGTAGTTCTATTGGGAAGGTCATTAAACTACTAACTTCAAAAACAAAAGAAAAATTTAATTCTAATTATGGAAACATAAAAATACAACCTGGCATGGAGATGTGGCTCAGTGGCAGAATCCTGCTTAACATACATGACGCTTTGGGTTCCATCTCAAACAGCAAAGAAGCAAAAGAACCAGACAGAGACACAGACATACAGAGAGACACACACACACACTCTTTTGACTTGTAATATTCTTTGTGAATAAACAAAATAGTCAAAGGCTTTTTAAAAATGTTTTAAGCTTTGTTTTGCTTGTATATAGCTATATAAGATAGTGTATACATATATGTGTTCATGTATTATACATGTGTGTGCTTAAGTGTAGCTATATAAGATATATGTACATGTGTGTGTTCTTGTATAACTATATAAGATAGTACATACATGTGTGTGCTCGAGAATGAGCACACACATGTACATACTATCTTATATAGCTATACACAAGTACACACATGTACATACTATCTTATACACACGGAGGGGGGAGTACAAGCTGATTTTTATTCTTGCTAAGTTATTTAACAAGCTCATAAGCATAGTGTGAGTTAATGTGAAATCTTATCATTTAGAGGTTGCGTAAGTGAAGATAATTTTTGAGACAATTTACCAACATACATAGATTTGGTAGTATTAAAATTTGGGGTTATAAATACTTTCTATTTATATGAATTAAGCAAAGGAAGCCCTGGTCTGCATCTTGTCTAATTTCTGTCATCCCGGGTATTTGAACATAAAAACAAGCCTCCACTTGCAAAGGCTGCTGCTTTTTCCTCTTCACTCTGTTTTCCTTATGCTTCCACTACATCAGGCTGGTTTGACTGTTCGTCGTTGGATAGAATTTAGTTAGGCTATACTAACTCAAGAACATTTTTTTCAGTCAAACATTAAATTCATTGTTGATGTGTTAGCATTCCAATTTCAAAGTATATTACGACCCACACAAATGTTGATTGCTAACATCTGTAACATTAGTATAAGATAGTATGTACATGTGTGAGCTCATGTATAGCTATATGATAGCAAAACAGCTTAAAACATTTCAAAAAGCCTTTGAATATTTTGTTTACAATATTTATTCACAAAGAATATAACAAGTCAAAATTGCTGCCAGTTTTATATAAAATATATTTTGAATCCAGTATATATAGTGTGTGTGTGTGCAAAGAGCATATAAGAAAGGTTACACAAAGCTAAATATAAGCTGAGCATTTACACACACAGCAACTGCCACTGCCTATGAGCCATTACTGGTTTCCAATTACTTTCACATACTTAATAATTGATAGCATCCCTTAAAATCCCGTGAGGTAGAAGGTGTCACCATATCCATGTACACAGTAGTAAACTGAAGCTGAACAGTGGTGGAACTGAGATTCAAATCCACGTCTTCTAGCTCCAAATTCTAGGCTTTGGATTCAGACATACTGTTTAATTCCTAGCTTCCTCATTTAAAAGCTGTTTAACTTTGGGCAGGGCTGCTTAACCTCTCTGTGTTTCAGTCGCTTCATCTGAAAATAGAGACAATCATCTCATGTACTTACAAACGATTAAGTGAAAGCTTAACGTGGAGCAACACTAGATGCACACTAGGCACTATTTTTATTTTGTTACTATGTTAATAGTAGAAACAACACAATGACAGAAAAACAATACTGACTGTGGCATAGTTTATTAGCAACTTTTAAAATAAAAAATTGAGTGTGTATGAGTGTATATATTTATACATATAAGTATTTGCCTTTAAAAAGAATGTCACTGTTAGTATCAACCATATGTCAAGTAAGTTATTCTATTCAACAGTTCAGCTCTCTCTGTATTACTGTGAATATGAAAGACTCTATCTAGCGTTTCTTATGGTACTAGTATCAGGAATAATGATTCAATAAGCACTTGTTTTTAAAGGCTTCCCACAGAGCCAGGTATCATACAATACTCCTGACAACAACAGACTGTACAGCTGTGGCTAATGGGCCCTTAAGATTACACTGCCTAGTAAGACTGCAGCCATCTTAAGTATATTCCAGAATGTTCTCACAAGCAAAACGTCCTCTAAGGACACATTTCTCAGAACGTATTCCCTTCACTGAGTGGATCAAGTGGCAGGCTGGGGACATGAATCAATGACAGAACACTGGCAGTGTGAAGCCCTGGGTTCTATCCAGCACCTGAAGAATACATACATACATGTAAACAGTAATACACAGCAAAGGACTGGTATGCAGGCAAGCAATAAAGTCTGTTAGGTAAGAGCACTTGTCAGACAAGTCTAACAACCTGTTTGATTTCCCAGAGTCTATGGAGGAAGGAGAGAACTTATTACAAACATACACACACACAAGCACTCACAACATATGCATAAATTATATGAACACTCACATCATACTCATATATATATTCATAAAAATAATAGAGAGAAACTTAATTTAAAAAAACATAACTGAACTCATTTTCTGTTTAAAAGAAGAAATCAGGACTATGAATTGTCCTGTTGCTTTGCATTAATGTATGTAAGAAGCAATATCTAGTGGTATTGTGTTTAGATGCCCTTTATAAAATGTCTTCACAAATATTAAATGTAGCAAAAAAAAAAAAAAAATCCCACCATAGACCTCTCTCTGCACTAACTGTTAAATGATAGTTACCTGAAAATAGTTATATTCCTACATCAAGTTTTTAAGGTAATTGCAGTTTCAAAATTACCTTTGTAGGAATAATTTTATTAATCTTCCTTCTTTTTTTTGATATTTTTTTAATTAGGTATTTTCCTCGTTTACATTTCCCATGCTATCCCAAAAGTTCCCCCATACCCACCCCCCCAATCCCCTACCCACCCACTTCCCCTTTTTGGCCCTGGCGTTCCCCTGTACTGGGGCATATAAAGTTTGCAAGTCCAAAGGGCCTCTCTTTCCAGTGATGGCTGACTAGGCCATCTTTTGATACATAGGCAGCTAGAGACAAGAGCTCCGGGGTACTGGTTAGTTCATATTGTTGTTCCACATATAGGGTTGCAGTTCCCTTTAGCTCCTTGGGTACTTTCTCTAGCTCCTCCATTGGGGGCCGTGTGACCCATCCAATAGCTGATAATCTTCCTTTTTTAGTGGAATTATATGTTACTCACAGGACTCAAAGCTAGTGACATTCATTCCAAACTATAAAAAAACATTCTTTAATTTAAAAAGAATATACCTTGGATGGGTGTTTGTAAGGTGCGGGAAGATCCACACCACAGAATCTTAAGATGCATCTTGGACAGGTGCCAGAACTGAACAACAGCTGTGCCACGTGCTTGTTCTCCTCAGTCAGTGGAAGCATACTAGAAGAAACTAAAATGAGCACTTTCAGTATTCTACAGCTACGTGCTGTATTTATGTCCTTAAAAAGAAAAGCTTTCATTTGAAAAATTCTATTTTGTACCCTTCAAATACTGCTTGTCATATCTATATTCTAAAATATGAACTTGACTAAGTGAGTATGTGGATTACAGGGGAGAGGAACAAAGAAAGACAAGCTTGCTCTGGACATGACATTAAAAACTTTCCGATTCCGGGACTTGGGACCACTCAGGGTTGCCTGTGTAAACCTTTCAAGGAAGTACTTACAATATGGGAATATACTCTATTAAAGAAAAAAAAATCAAGAAACTCCATGTGGCCAAGTATTTATTTCAGTTTCATAATCCCGTCTATCAGTTCACTTAACCTATTAATTTAATGTTAAGTAAAGAGTCTATGAGGAGTTGGAAATAATTATGTAAAAATGCATCTTCTTGCCAGGTGTAAGCGCTCACGCTTATAATTTCAGTACACAAGAAACAAGAAGATCTCCATGAGTTCAAAGCTAACCTAGGCTAAATAGAGAATCAAAGCCAGCGGGGGAGAGGGGGGTAGCTGAAACAGTCTTGAGTTTCACACCATAAGATCTTTTTTAATGCATTTCCTCCTGCACAGGCATAGTTCGTCCTCTGGCATGGGAGTAGGGGAAAGGTAAGGGGAAAGCTCTGTTCTGGCCAAACAAGCCCTTAACTCTATGTGCTGAGGTTCTAGAAACTTACCACTCACTCCACCTGACTAACAAACAAAAGGGACTGCAGCTACGCCTCTTCGACACCCAGTCCCTAACCCCTCACCTCGTACTTCCTAGGCCTTACCTTCTCCCAAGATGCCGCAGCCGAGTCTTAACCCTTTTCGGCCCTGGGTGGGAACGGGGAAGAGTAAAGACAGCGCACCTACTGCGCTCAGCCGTTGTGTTCCCCAAGAAAACCAGAGCTTTACAACGAAAGTACCAGGCCCCTCACGAGAGGAATGCAGGAACCCCCTCGTCTTACACGGTGACCTGTAAGGCTGTCCGCCTGGCAGCCTGCACTCCCCCTAGCTCTACGAACGAAAGACTGCGAGGGGCTTTACTGCTAGCCTTAAAGGGTCGGCCGGCAAAGGAGCCTCCGACGGACTCGGCACCTAGGTCGTAGTAGCTGCTGCCAGAAACGTCGATGAGCCCCTACTCAAATTTGAAACCCAGACTAGGGAAAAGAAAGAGGGACGTCCCGCTCTCCCGACTCCCGACCCCCTCCCACACCCCAGCAAATTAGCTGTTCCCTTCCTCCTTCCTCCAGCTTCGCCTGACCACACGCCTTGGCCTGACGTCAGGCGTGGGCGGGGCGGAGGGCTCGGTGTTCTGCCTGTCGTGCCTGGCAAGCGAGGCGCTCCTTCACCCAGCCGTCGCAGTCGCTTCCCTGAGCCGGAGCGGAGCTGGCGGAGAGATGGCCTCCCAGCCGCCGCCGCCCCCCAAACCCTGGGAGTCTCGCAGAATTCCCGGGGCCGGCCCCGGGCCGGGCTCCGGCCCCGGCCCCACTTACCAGTGAGTGTGAGGTGTTTGGGCCGCGACTTTGGAGGCCAGAGCGGGGACTTGGCAGGAGGCGGTTGAAGCCGTTATTGGGGGGAGGCGTCGCTTCCCGCTGCCGGCCCGGGGCGAGTGCAGAGCGGGTCTGGAGTCTGCTGGCTGTACGACCGCCCGTTCTTCCCCCGGGCGCCCCGCCGGCCCCACGGATGCAGGAGCTAGAAAGAAAAGCGGCGCTTCCCTGCCTTTTCGCTTTTGCGGGACATGGGGGGGCGGGACAGCCTGACCCGCTTCAAAGCGACGAGCTTGGGTCTGCTGCCGAGCGCGACGTTGGCCCAGCCAGGACAAGGATAGAGAGCAAAAGTCATGGAAAAGCTTTACAGCCTCTCCAGAAGTTGGTTGAACGACCCAAAGGTCACGTTTACGCAACATGGAATCCAAGCTCTTACCCTTGGCTTTCTTTTCTAGCATAACTTAACGTTTAGGTTGAGGGTTGAAAGAATTCTAAGACAGGAATTCGAGGTCTGTGGGTAGCCTTTGTGTACAAAATTGTGTGTGTGACTGTCGTCTAAGGCCTATAAAGTTTTTATTTGCTTTGATTTAAATCAGTAACAAATGGGTCTGCAACTTTTAAAAATTTAAAACAGAATTAGAGTTTCAGGAACCTGTGTTTTCTTTGGATAAATAGATACCTTAATCCAGGCGACATGATTTCAGAGCAAGTTTGTACGTTTTCCTGGCGCGTAAAAATCTCTGTACGTTGGAGTACTTTTCTCTTATTGGAAAATCTGGTGCTCTTTTAAAAGTACTAAAACACTTGGGCACAGTAACTAATAGATACAATTAGAGTGATAAGCTGTATTTTTCGTGTTAAAGCAACACTTATTGGTGATACTTTCATTAGAATGTTTCTAAGTGTGTTCTTTGCTATCCCGTTAAACTTCTCTGAACATTACTTAGCCTTCTGGGTTTGTTGTTGTTTTGTTGTATGTGCCTTAAATTTTATGATTGTTTTCTGTACCTGTTTATATTTGTTTTACTAATGGTATGCAATTATGGGTTATTCCATTAATGTTGAACTTATCTTGCATTTTTAAATGAACCTACTTAGCTTCCTTTTTTTAATATACTGTCCTGGATTCTGTATTATTTTAAGATTTATGTTCCTATGTGATATTGGATTCCTTTTTTAAATTATACTTTTGTCTTTATATCAGTTTTTTAATGAGAAAATTTTGCACTGAAAATTTTTTTATTGAAAAGTTAACATTTTATTTCTTTAGGTAGATGATTTTTCTCTTTAAGATTTTATTGGGGCTGGCTGGAAAGATGACTCAGCAGTTAAGAGCACTGACTGCTCTTCCAGAGGTCTGGAGTTCAATTCCCAGCAACAGCATGGTGGCTCACAACCATGAGTTGTGATCCAAGAAGGCATGAGATCCAATGCCTTCTTCTGGTGTGTCTGAAGATAGCTATATATTGAAAATAAAATAAATAAACCAAAAAAAAGAAAAAAAAGATTTTATATAATACCTAGGTCCTCTGTGATATAACTATACACGTATAATCTGTATTTTTCCATCCATTTCAGTACCTACAGTATGCAGTACTCAAAGTATTTAAGAAATCACTTATTCATTTCTCTTTTTTTTTCTGTCTTTTATTCCTTTCTTTCTGTGTGTCTTTCTTTCTTTCTTCCTAGACAGATGTCTTGCCAGAGAGACAGGGTAGCCTTGAGCTCCCAGTGGTCTTTCTACCTAAACTTCCGCAGTGTTGGGACTTACAGGCAATCGCCTTCTGAATTTTTCTTAACTCACCAAAGTTTTTAACATAATTATACCTTTAAATATTGTTTGAACACTCATCTTCAAACCAGTGGTTCTCAATCTTCCTAATGCTACAACCCTTTAATACAGTTTTTCATGTTATGGTGACCTCAATCATAAAATTATTTTTGTTGCTACTTCATAAATATAATTTTGCTACTGTTAGGAATCATAATGTAAATATTTTTGGAGATAAAAGGTTGCCAAGAGGGTTATGACCACAGGCTAAGAACCTCTAAACATTGTATCTGGTACAAGAAGCATTATCTAATGTGCTTTGAACTGTAAAAATGCCTACTGTTGTTAGCAAGGAATCTAGAGATCATCTGTCTTAACATCAAGAGACCTAATTTTGTTCCTGGCTTTTTGCTTTTGGTAGCTTTTTGATAATTTCAGTCATTTCTTATTCTTGCCTAAAAATGTCCCCACCCTGAACCACTGCCAGCTGCTTTCACTATTTTTCTGATTGTTTGACGTAGGTTGGTTGGTTGGTTGTTTTTCAGCATTGAACTACTTTAGGCTTCTATATGCATTTTTATTCTGAGTAGGAGTTGTAGGAATACTTAGGTCTGACTTTGGTATCTTTCATGAATTTCAGAAATTTTTCAGCTTTTTTTTTTTTTGTCTTAAAATATTGCTTGTTTGTTGTCTCTTTATACTCCCCTCTTTTTAATTTTTGTCCTTTTTTTTTCTTTTTCCTTTTCTTTGTTTTTTTTCTTTTCCTTTTCCTTTTTCTTTTTCTTTTGTATCTTTGACACAGTCTAGCTAGATTGCCCAGGTTGACTTCGTACTCAAGATCCTCTTTTCTCAGCCTCCCAGGTTACAGGCATGAATGACAATACTACCTGGCTAAGGTGCAGGGCCGGGAGAGGGGGGCGGTTAGTACGCTCACAGATCTGTGTCTAGAGGCCAAAGGTCAACCTCAGGCGTCCTCCCCTGTCACTGTCTACCTTACACCTTAAATTTTGAGGTAGGGTCTCACTGAACCTGGGACTAGCCTAGACTGGACTGTTTGCAGGCGAGACCCTGGGAACCTCCTGTTTCCTCATCTCTGGAGTATAGAAACATGTCTCCATGAAAGTGCTGAGGATCCAAACTCAGTCCTTACACAACAAGGACTTCGCCTTCTCAGCCAACTCCTTAGCCCTAAGCCTTGATTTGTTTTTTTTAATATAACCTGTATCTAATTAAACCAGCCATTGAGTTCATAGATTGAAAGGTTTTTGTTTTCTTTGGAATTTCCTTTCAGTCTGATTTTATGTCTTCTATGACTTGCTGAGAAATCCTTGTCTTTACATTTAAAATCTGTTTCATTTTCTGGATTTCTCTGTAGCTATGGAGCTCTGTATTGTTAATGTTCTTTTAAAGAAACATATAGTGTTGTCATCATGGAGGCCCAGTTTCGTTGTAGAGAGCTGAACCTTATGTAGGTGATTAAGATGATTCGAAACCTGTGAGCTGTCTTCCTCTGGAGACTGACTTCTCACTGTCAGAGCAACGGCAATATAGGGTACTTTAATCCAGTCAAGGATTGGGCTTATTTGAAGCATATTTTTTTGTTTAGCCCAAAGCTGGTCTATTTCCTCTCAATCTGTTCTCCCTAATAGCATGTAGTCCTTTAAGATCCCAATCTGAACTTGCTCCAGGCATTGTGCTAAATGGCCTAAGCAGCTGTGCCTGCGACCATCTCTTCCTGGATCAGCTGCTGTCCCTAGACAACTCTGGATGTCTTCTTCTTTCATCACCTTGATTTTAAATTTTCTCAGTACCTTGTTCTCTAATGCTTTAAGCAAAATCTTTTTCTTTTGTGACCCAGCAGCAGCAGCAGCAGCAGCAGGTCTTCCAGTTAGTTATTTCTGATTGGAGAGTTCTTGTGTTTATGAAGTCCACCCTTAGCATGCAGTTCTTAGGTCTCCACTCTCCTCAGCATACAACTGTTTTTTTGTTTTTTGTTTTTCCCTAGTATTATACTTACAAGGCATTCCCTAATGCTGCGGCATCATGTCTGAGATTTCTAATACATTACTTCACATTACATGTTTTTATTTCATGTTTGATTTGCCTTTTTGAGACAAGGTCTTACTATGTATATGTAGCCTTGGTAGGCCTGGAACTTGGTATGTAGTCCTGGCTAGCCTCAAACTCACAGGGATGCACCAGTCTTTGCCTTATCCCCAAGTGTTAATATCAAAGGTATGCACCACCATGCCCAGCTCATTTGATTTTCTTAAAACTAGATAATATCACTGATGATTTTAAATATCTAGGAATCTTGGTATTAGGCTATTCATTTTTTCATTTTTTTTAGTACTGATTTTGTTAACCTGACATCCTAATTTTTCTTTAATACTTCATGTTCATGGCTTCTATAAAATTAGGAATTTTAGAATTTTACTTTTCTCTTTCTGCATAGTAGTCTCCTTGCTTCTATCTGTGTGCACCCATAGCACCCAATCCTGCATTTACATCTAACAAGAATCAGGTGTAAAAACAGTGGATTAAACCAAAAACATTACATATTAACTGTGGAAGTTAATTTGTTTTCTAGCTTGAAGTGTGTCAGTGGCCAATCCCTTTCTTAGGTCTGTAACTGTATTTTTAAATATAATATCTTGTGTTTATTCTTTGACATTTTCATTCATATAAACAATGCATCTTGATCATATTATACACCCCCCACTCCCCCACGCACCTCCAGCATGCCACCCCCCGCCCCATCTTTCCACATCTTTTTGTAGTGTACTGAGTACTACCTATTGGAATGTTGACTTACGATATTGTTGGCTTGATCTTGTACAAGTGTTTTGCATGTTACATAGCTGTAGTGAGCTCATGAGTTAGGATGGCCTTGTTCTGTCTAGAAGACAGTGTTCACAGCACTCCTCCCATCCTTTGGCTCTCATATTTTTTTCCACCCCCGCTTTTCTGGTGTGTCCTAAGTTGTAGAGCAAGGGTTGATAGAGATGTCCCATTAGGGCTAAGCAGTCAATAGTCACTCATTCACACTTTGACCAGTTAAGAGTCTCTGCTCTTAACTGCAGAGACAAGCTTAAGCTTCTCTAGCCATGGTTAGGATAGCCCTATGTGTGTAAACACAAATATTTAAAAGGTAGTTTACAACATGCCAATTTAGCAAAACCAATTAGTATCAGATATGCCTCCTTGCCCCAACCCCCACCCCCAGGGCCTTTGATCTGACTAATCATGGGGTTTTTAACCAGATTTATAGTACCAGACATGAATGAATTCCTTCCTGTAGAACAGGCCTTAAATCCAATCCAAAAGTAGTTCGTTACTCTTTGCCATTATTCATCATTGGGTGTATCTTACCTGGCAGGATAGTATTGTAGCATGTAAGGTTCACTACTGGGTGACACAGTGATGTTTTTGTTTTTGTTTTTGTTTTCCCACAGCAGCCTGCATAACACCTCCTTACACAGAAACTAGCTAGCCAGCAGGGAGGAGGTTTTAAAACCAGTTTCAGCTTGATTTCTATATATTCTACAACCAAAGTATGCTGCTCTTTAGCAATAGTATTTTACTGTCTAGTTCTGAAAGGCAACCAAGAATAGTAGCAATAAACTGTGTTGTTTTAGGAAGGTCTATAGCTTGCTTTAGGAAAAAAAAAAGTTCACAGCATATTTTGTAGTAGGCACCAAGGTCCTGACTCTTAGCCTCAATGAGCACTTGAGTTCATTTGAGTAGAACCTTCTTCTTGTTATTTCTAATTTCCTGACTCACCTTGTGATTCTTGACACAGAAGTGAATGAGCCTGTAAAGTCAGCCTTCATCAAAGTATGCTTTTGTTTGTGTCTTGTTCCCTCAGTGTATTTATCTTGTATCAAATCTAAATATATCAGCTTTTCTCCTATGCTTTTACTTTGTAGCAGAACTCCTTTGTCAGAGCCTGAATGTGCTATTGTTAGTTAGACCTTTTCAAATTTTGTTCCTTTTTTAAATGTTGGATTTAGCTTTTTTTTTTAAAGTAAAAGTTCTGTAACTTGTTTATAATGTTAAAGATTTCCCTGACATTAGATATTATGATTTTGCAGTTAGACATGATGTATGTGATATAAACAAGGATCAAGTGTAAGTGAGGGTCCATGCATCCACACTACCTGTGTGGAGATCAGTGTACTACTTTTGGGGGTCAGTTTTCTTCTCCCATTGTGGTTCTAGGGATCAAACTGATGTCGTCACCAGGCGTCCAAGGCAACATGTTTTATGCACTGAGCTCTCTTGCCAACCCTGATTATTGTACTTTAGAATATAATGGGAAGAAAAAGTCAAATGCAGTGTATAAACTAAATATATAATTTTTTTTCAAAAACCACTTTTAAAAGCTATTTTGAGGGAGTTAGACAGATAGATGCTCAATACTTGCTACTTTTGCAGAGGACCCAGGCTTGGTGCCCAGTACCCACATAGCAGGTCATAACCCTCTGTAACTCCAGTTTCAAGGGCTCCAGCACCCTCTTCTGGCCTCCACAGCTACCAAATGCATGTAATACACATACAAACATGGAGGCAAAAATATTTATCCACAGAAAGTAAAAACAAAATGTTTTTTTAAAAAGGACATTTTGACTCTTCCAATTCAGTAACAAAGATAAATACTAAAAAGACCATGATAAGAAGCCCATTTAGTTGTGAGGAAAGTGAGCTGGTGAGGTAGCTTTGTGGGTAAAAATGCCTATCAGCAAGCCTGATGACTACAGCCACATCCTGGACCCTCACGTGTCCTCTGACCTCCATATGCACTCCATAGCATGTGCCTGTTCCCCATATGCATGCACAAAACAAGTAAATGAGGGACGTATAAAGCTGTTTCTTATGATAAGACTGTAAGAGGCCAAAAGGACATAAAGAGTATTTAATAGTATTACACGTCAGAGAAACGCAAATCGAAACTATAGCAAAACTGGATAGCAGCAAATGCTAATCCCAGCACTTAGGAGGTGGAAGCAGGAAGATCAGAAGTTCAAAGTCACTCTTGGTTTTGTAACAAGTCTAAGGCCGGCCGGGGCTACATGAGACCGGTGTTAAAAGAACCACGGTGAGCATTAGCCACCCTGACCATTAAGTCGACTATTGTTTAGATGCCATTAACAAGAAAGAATGTGGGCAAGCTGTAATCTTCAAACTCTGCTGGTGGGAATATTTGTAAAGTGGTATGGTTGCTTTGGAAACTAGTCTGACAGTTTCTGCAAAGATTAAATGTAATATTTAGTGTACAGCCCATCAATTCACAATAGGAGTAGACTTGAGATACAAAAATGTCTATATAATTAAGTCTTCACTAGTGACATTATTCAAAACAACCAAAGCCAGAGCATTGAAACAGACCAATATCACCCTAAATTTTATATATATATATATATATATATATATATATATATATATATGTATGAATATGAGAATGACTATCCTTTGTCTATGAAGAGTAATAAACATTACAAAATCTGAAACTTCTTGAATACTGACATAATGCCAGGTAAAATTTTACATCTGACATCAGGTAATAAGTTGAGGTTAAAATGAAAACATATACCTGTAATTCAAGCACTTGGGAGGTGAAACACAGGGTTCGTGAATTTGAAGCTAGCCTGGACTACATAGTCCTAAAACAGCCTGTGGTAAATAGAGAGACCTTGTCTCTAAATAGATAAATAGAAATAGATATACCCAATTGAGAGGAATGCCATTGAGTTCAAGGCCATCCTGAGCTGCATAACCAGGTCTAGGCTATCCAGAGCTGTGTTGCAAGAATTCATCTCAGAAACAGACAAAAATTGCAAGCATACTAAAACTTTTGTATGAAATTACCATCAGGTTATTTGTGTAAAAGTGTACAAAATACAAGTGTAATTCATGTTTCACTTGAATGCCATCCCCACATGACCTCATTATCTGTACACCGTGTTCCAGAATCTCAAGTCTGAGACACTTCTGCTCTGAGGCATTTGGGGAAGAAGTGCTCACATGAACTGACTCATTCTCCAGTAGGGTGAGCCTTGGAAATATGCTGAAGTGACAACAAGCTACAAATCACACGTGCTATGGCACTCTGCCACAGACCTTCTTTTTAGATCTCACATTTGCAAAATTGCCTACCCACCAAAATTCATTTATAACCTCAAAATCAGTACTTTGTCATTTGTGTGCATGTATAGGACAGAGAAAGACCTGTAATGTCAGCTGAAATGTAACAAAGCAGTGTTGAAGATTATTTCAGTCCTAACGACTGTGCACTCATGTCCATTATATAGTCTGTTTAGTTCTGGGGTTTTCACATTAATACATGGATCTCCCCGTTTAAAATGGCTCCCAAGTTAGTTCTGTCTAATAATCCAAACTACAAGGTGGCCGTGAAGCTTTACTAAAGAAAAGGTGTAAGTATTAGATCTGTTCAGTCATGAGTTATTGCACTGAGATGCTATTAATACATCAGCAATAGATCCTTAATAGCAATGCACATAAAGCAAGTATATGTACTAATTGGTTGATGAAAATATGACTTGAAAGACAGACATGGTGACAGATGCATTTAATCCCTGTTCTAGAGAGACCAACTACACAGTAATAAGGTTATAGGCCAGAGTAGGCTGTCTCAAACAAAGTGATCTAAAGCATACAGGAGCCTAACTACATTACTCCCGGGAATAATGATTAGGTACTGGTAAACTTCATAGATGTTTTAAGATATCTCAACAACAAAATCAACTACATATGAAATATCTGGACTAGATAAGGTCATAGAGACAGAGTAAGTTTGTGTTTACCAATGGTTAGAGGTGGGAGGGAAACAGAAAGTGACTGCTAGTGAATACAGGCTATTTTAAACTACTTAATATAGTCTGACTAGCAGTTTGTTTCATTATGGCGTCCTCATATAAGTCCTTATGCTCTGTTAGGATTTATCCTAATTCTCACTGCCCTCCCTGTGAACTCTGCATGTCTTTCAGGAGTAATGAAAGTATTCCAACTAGGAAAATAAAAACAATTGAGCTTTATATTAAGTGGGTAAACTGATGGTAACTGAATTTTACTTCAAAGCTCTTTAACATTTCTGGGAAATGGATTAGTTTTTTATATTAATTGCATTATTGATTGTATGAAACTTTTTAGCTTTCAGTGACAGGGTAGTAACTGAAATGTTTTTTCTTGGGAAATGCCTTCTGAGATACTTAGGGGATAATGTATCAAGTTTAGAAGTTAAATTCAAATGTTTCAAGAATTTGTGGATCAAAGTGAGAGAAAAAATAAGCTAAGATCATGGTAGCTATTGAATCTACATAAAAATATGTATGTATTCTGCCAATTTTTTTTTCTGTTTAAATTTTTTTTTAAATGCCCAGTGGAAGAAACTAACACATCATTGAGGAAATATCATCTGTCCTTCTGTCATGGGCTTGCTTAGTCGTCTTTACTATGCTGGTTGTAATAGCAAGCAAGGAATACGCCTGGACACTAGATGCATGTAAACATGACACAACAGAAAAGCATTAAAGCCTTGGAGGTGCACATGGAGGTCAGAAGAGGGCCACTGATGCCCTGTAAGTTCGTATTGAAGTTATAGGCAGTTGTGAGCTGCCTGCCATGTGGGTGTTGGAAAGCAAACCCAGGTCCTCTGGAAGAGCATCTAGTGCCATCTCTTCAGCACCTGCCATACCAACTTCTAAAGTCAATTAAAGAGAAATAGAAATTCTTTCTAAAATAAAATACATAGCCATAATTAAAACTTACTTATTGGACAAAAGATTTTGTGCATAAGTAACTTGGGTTTTTGTGTGTGTGTGTGTGTGTTTTAGATCTGCTGATTTGGGCCCTACTTTATTGACAAGACCTGGACAACCAACACTTACAAGAGTGCCCCCGCCTATTCTTCCCAGGCCATCCCAGCAGACAGGGAGCAACAATGTAAACACTTTCAGACCTGCTTACAGTTCATTTTCTTCTGGATATGGAGCCTACGGAAATTCATTTTATGGAAGCTATAGCCCTTATAGTTATGGATACAATGGTTTGGGCTTTAACCGCCTCCGTGTAGATGATCTTCCTCCCAGTAGGTTTGTTCAGCAAGCTGAAGAAAGCAGCAGAGGTGCATTTCAGTCCATTGAAAGTATTGTGCATGCATTTGCCTCTGTCAGCATGATGATGGATGCTACCTTTTCAGCCGTCTATAACAGTTTCAGGGCTGTATTGGATGTAGCAAATCACTTTTCCCGGCTAAAAATACACTTTACAAAGGTTTTTTCAGCCTTTGCATTAGTTAGGACTATAAGATATCTTTATAGACGGTTACAGTGGATGATGGGTTTAAGAAGAGGCTCTGAGAATGAGGACCTGTGGGCAGAAAGTGAAGGAACTGTGGCCTGCCTTAGTGCTGAGGACCAGGCAACTAACTCAGCAAAATCTTGGCCAATATTCCTGTTCTTTGCTGTTATCCTTGGCGGTCCTTATCTCATCTGGAAACTTCTATCTACACACAATGATGAAGTAACAGGTAAGAATAATTAAAAATGATTTTAAAACCACGTAACAATTGAAAACTTCAAGAATGGATATGTTAAATTAGCATTCCTTATATTCGTTTGCATTTACTATTTTAATATAATTATCCTTTTAGTTAAGAGCTTCAAAACTAGAAAAAGAATATTTATGTAACAAAGTAAGGCTTGCTTATTAATTTATTCAATTTAATAGTACACATTAACCTGGTGCTGAACTTGGTGCTATAGAATATATAAAGATACAAGCACAATCCCTATGTTTCTAAAATATTGAAAGAGTCATTACAACAATATTCAGGCAATTTTAATAAGGCAAAGATGGTATAGTAAGGCAGAACCAGAAGCAGATCTGGGGCTAACATTCTAGAATAGTGAAACCACTATTTTTAGCCATGTTAACTAGGAAGAAATGGCATGTGAGTTAGCTTTTGATAGCTTTTATTACTGTAGGGATGTAGCTTACTGGCATACATGAAACCTAGGGTTCAAGCTCCAGTACCACCAAAAAAGGGGGGTGGGGCGGATGGAATCATCACACAAATACAAGCAGCAGGTAGAACAGCTTGGACAGAAATACATGGGCAGAAAACGAGAGCTGGCCAACAGTTATCTTTGTACACAGAGTAGAGGATAGTGAGAATTAGACTGAGAGCTAATGGTAAGAGAAAGATGTTAACTGCTGTTGTGAAACTGAATTTTCATTATTGGTATTTTTTTATTGGTAGTTTTTGTATTAAATATTTGTAACATAAATAGTTTTCTAAAGAGTTCAGACTGGGAATTAGAGGTATAGCTCATTGTTAAAGTGTTTTCTTGCTTCCCATGTATATGTAAGACCCTGTGTCTGATGCCTAGCATACAGGGGTGGTGAAGTTGGGGGGTGAGTGGGGGTGGGAAGGGGGTAGGAAGGGAGAGAGAGTGCAATAAAGGGTTGGACTATGCTGAGTATCTAGTCACCTGTTTGGCACATTTAAAAAAAAAGGCTTAATACTAATTTGAAGAGTTCAGCTGGACTTGATAAAAGAGATTGAAGGTTAAACCAGGGTATGTGAAAAGGACAAACAGTAGATTCGGTTGCTGATTAGATGTGGTTTATAAAAACAAGGAAAGTGCCATCGGCTTTTAAACAAGCTACTATGGATATTTTATTAAGTAACAAGTATTACCTGAATGCCCAATACACGTCAGTTACAGCTCTAGAAGACAGGGATATAAAGCACGCCTTTGTGGCAATCTACTGGGAGGCAATAAACAAAATATGTAGTGAGTCAGAAAATAATGAGTACTGCAGAAAAGAAAAAATGATCAGGATGTTGGGGAGTCCTAGAGGAAAGAAGAGAAAGAGGTACCTGTATAGTGCCACAGATATTCAAGGAAGAATTCCTGAAAGAGGAGTAAAGCCCTCCAAGCTACTGGAGAAACGTTTAAAATTGTAAAACTTCAGAGGTATTTCAGTGGCAATACGCCTAATGTGATGGATAATTAGCAAGGAGGTCACTGTGGTTGTGGCAGTATTAGAGTGCAGGAAGTGGAAGGGAAGAGAACCTTTTGTGCGTCTGTTGAGTTGCTCCACCTACCATTGAGATGTAAAGGGTAAATTAAGTCAGAAAATTTGTGTGTGAGTGGGTGGGGTAAGCAACAAATAGAGAGGAAAATTGTGTAGTTGTGCCTTGGTTTTAATGCACCTGCTGGCTAAATGAAAGCCTTAATGTGCTTACAGTAGTCTTCCTCTGAACTGCATTCTTAGAGGCTTTGTTGTTTAAGAAATTAGATCTCTGGGAGCTATGGTGGCACACACCTTTTAATTCCAGTACTCTATAGTTAGAGTCAGGCAGAACTATGTAGCTAGTTCTGGATCAGCCAGGAATATATATTACAGTCCTGTCTCAAAAAAAAAAAAAAAAAAAAACAAGGAAAAAAGTAAAAGGACATTAGAGCCTATGGTGTTTTTAGGCCAAAGGAAAGTGTAAAACGACATGGTTATGCCCGTGCCACGTCATCTCAGCATTGAGAGGTGGAAATAGGGGGATTGATAGAAGTTCAAGGCCTGCTGGACATATATAGCAAGTTCCACACCAGCTAGTTCTATAAAGTAAGATTCAGTCTCAAAAAAGAACATTAGAAAAAAAAGGAAGAAGTAGGTAGAGACAGATTAGAGATTGGTGTCGGGATTCAGTAACGAAGCCTTTTATAGTAAAGAGGAGAAAAGGTGACACACAGAACTAGGTCAAAAGAAGAGGATTTTTTTTTATCTGCGGTGTGAAAAAAAATGAATAAATAACGGAGTTGGATGGGCAATAGAACATTGAGGATATTGGTTCCTATAACTCAGTTCTCTGCTGCTTAGGTGTGTGCTAACCTACAGTTCTGGCTGCTGATGGCTTGCAGGTTGAGACTACTATTTATGCTTTTCAGTAATCAGAAAAAAAGAGTAGTTTTAAAATCAGAAGAGAGGCTAGAGAAATAGCTCAGTCAGTAAAATTCCTGTTGCAGAAACAAGAGGACTTGCTTGAGTTTGGATCACCAGTACCCATGTAAGAGCAGAGCCTTGCATGTGTGACTCGAGAACTCAGATGGCCAGAAGACAGCTAGATCCCTGGATCTAACCCCAGCCAGCCTATTCAGTCTGTTAGCTCCAACTTCAGTAAGAAACTTTGTGTCAAAAACAAAATAGTTGGTGTGGATAGATGGCTCAGCAGTTAAGTGCACCAACTGTACTTCCAGAGGTCCTGAGTTCAACTCCCAGCAACCACATGGTGACTCACAGTCATCTGTAATTGGATTTGATGCCCTCTTCTGGTGTGAATGAAGAGAGCAATGGAGTACTCATATACATAAAATAAATAAATCTTTAAAAAAAATAGTGATAGTGGAAAATACTCAGCATCAACCTATGACCTACACACACATACACAAACACACATTCACACATGTGTGTGCTCATTTACATGAACACATTTTTTTAAATTGGATTTTTGACATGTGGAGATTATAGGAAATTCAGATGTTTATAAATTTTATTCAAACAAAGCCATACTTAGACATTGCTGTGGCTGATTTTGTATTGAAACAGCAAAGTAGCTTATTGAAGAAAGTGTGTCATTGGGAGTGGGCTTTGAGGTTTCAAAAGCCCAAGCCAGTCCCAGTGCTCTCCCTTCCTGCTAACTTTGGATCTAGATGTAGAATTCTGAGCTGCCATGTCTGCCTGCAGGCTGCCAGGCTCCCCACCATGAGGATAATGGATTGAACTGAAACTGTAAGCCAGCCCCAGTTAAATGCTTTCCTTTATAAGAATTGCTGTGGTCATGGTGTCTCTTCACAGCGCAATAGAACACGGACTGAGACAGTATTTTTTGGTGGTGGTGGTTGTGCTTGGAATTAGACCTAGACCCTTAAGCATGCTAGGCTAGTGCTTTCCTTCTGAGCAAAGTCAGTCTTAGTTAGGATTTCATTGCTGTGAAAACCATGACCAAGACAACTCTTTAATTAGAGCTGGCTTACAGTTTCACAGGTTCAGTCCATTATCATCATAGTGGGAACATGGCAGCATTCAGACAGGCATGGGGCTGGAGGAGCTGAGAGTTCTACATCTCAATCTGAAGGCCACCAGGAGAAGATTCACATCCTCATGCAGCTAGAAAGAAGCTTTCTTGTGCAGTGGGTAGAGACCTCCAAAGCCCACTCCCACAGTAACACACCTCCAGCAAGGCCACATCTCCTAACATCATTCCCTATGGACCCAGCATATTTAGACACCACAGTCACAGTTTCATAAAGAAGTTATACGTAGCACACTAAAACTGAAAAGGAGGAGTTATACTGAAAAGACACAGTACAATGAATTTTGGTAAAGTACTATGCTCCTTCTGCAGTGGCACAATAGCTGTGTTAAATGATTATAGCTTCGAGACTGAACAGAAGTCACAGAAATCAACACTTAGAAAACTAAAAATTGCCTACTGCACCCACAAAATTAAAGGGAATAAAAACTACAACCAAAGTTTCATTTACTAGCCATTGAAGGAAATCTTAATTGATGATAATTACTACAACAGCCAAAGAAATTTATCCACAGTCTCTAAGACTGTTAGCCTATCGGATTTCTGAGTTCGAGACCAGCCTAGTCTACAAAGTGAGTTCCAGGGCTATACAGAGAAACCCTGTTTTGGGGGGGGGGGGTAAGAGAGGGTAAGAAAAGGGAAAAGGTTGTCAGGGATATGATAGTATGATAGTTCCTACAATAGTAAGCTTGCCCATCCACAGTGTTCCTTCTGAAGGAAGTTACTTAGGAAGGGAGACCTGTCCACTTGGCAAGTGGATTTATGCAGCTCATTTTGCAAACTTTATTAACCAACCACTGATTTTGTTTATAGACAACACCAACTGGGCAAGTGGTGAGGATGACCACGTAGTTGCAAGAGCAGAGTACGATTTTGTTGCCGTGTCTGATGAAGAAATTTCTTTCCGTGCTGGTGATATGCTAAATTTAGCCCTCAAAGGTAACAAATCACAAATAAGTTGTAATTATCTTGAGTTTTTAATAATTGTAAAGGTACTATTTGAAACTGAAACAAAGGACCCTGCTCACTGGCTAACATGCAGATGGTTACCTGAGTTTTGCTTTTGTCTTTTTTTTTTTCCAGATGAGATTGAGATGGGGTCTCACTGTGTAGCCCAGGCTGGCTTCAAACTTATGGCAGCCCTCCCTTAGCCTTCCAAATGCTAGGATCACAAGTGTTAACCTCCACTGACCCCATTACCCTCTTGTCCCCTCCCACCCTTGCTGACCCCCTTGCTCTTCCCACTATTATGAGTCCCTGTGTCAAAACACAGTAAAGTCAGAGAAAATACCCCAGAGTGTTAGAACAACACTTCCCTGTATAATCTCTTCTAAATTCAAACCCTTGACTTCCAAGCTCTGTTAATCCCAGTACAATATACAATACTTAAAGTATTTTCTCAGATTCTAATTTAAAATCTGAAAGACATTTCAAGGCAGGACTATTAAGTAAGTATAACATATACTTATAATACTGTATTTTTACTATATGTTATATTTTATTTACGATAAATTTAAGAATGAAACTGAAGCTAGATACATATCTATTGTCCCTACTACTTAGGAGGCAAAAGCAGGAGGATTGCCAACTTGGGTAACTGAGATTCCATCTCTTTACTTTAAAAGAAAAATGGATCTAGACCACTAATTAAGTGTGCTAGTATTTGCTTTTGAGTGTGTGTGCACATACTATTCCTTAACATAATCTCACTGTGAGACTGATTTTTTTAAATTAAATATTCTCTTTATTTACATTTCAAATGTTATCCCCTTTCCTGGTTTCCCCTTCGAAAACCCTCATCCCCTTCTCCCTCCCCCACTCAGCAATCCACCCACTCCTGCTTCCTGGCCTTGGCATTCCCCTACACTGGGGCATCAAGCCTTCACAGGACCAAGGACCTCTCCTTCCATTGATGATCGACAAGGCCATCCTCTGCTGCATATGCGGCTGCAGCTGTGGGTCCCTCCATGTGTACTCTTTGGTTGGTGGTTTAGTCCCTGGGAGCTCTGGGAGTACTGGTTGGTTCATATTGTTGTTCCTCCTATAGGGCTGCAAACCCCTTCAGCTCCTTGGGTCCTTTCTCTAGTTTCTCCATTGGGGACCCTGTGCTCAGTCCAATGGTTGGCTGAGAGCATCCACCTCTGTATTTGTCAGGCACTGGTGGAGCTCCTCGGGAGACAGCTTTATCAGAAGGCTCTGATTTTGCTTAACATACATTATCATTAATATTCTGTTGGATTCCAAAATGTACTTAAAAGCTGTCTTTCTCTTTCTTCAGAACAACAACCCAAAGTGCGTGGTTGGCTTCTGGCTAGTCTTGACGGTCAAACAACAGGACTTATACCTGCAAATTATGTCAAAATTCTTGGTAAAAGAAGAGGCAGAAAAACAATAGAATCGAGTACAATGCTCAAGCAACAACAGTCTTTTACCAACCCAACATTAATTAAAGGAGTCACTACCACCAATCCTTTGGATGAACAGGAAGCTGCCTTTGAATCTGTTTTTGTTGAAACTAATAAGGTTTCCAGTGCACCTGATTCTACAGGGAAAAATGGAGACAAACAAGATCTTTGATGTGTTTCATGTTTGTGGGCAGGTGAACAATATTTTAGAGTATTTTAAAAAATCATTTCTTACAGAGAAATTAATTTGCAGTTGAATGAAAGCATTTGCTCGTGGCTGTGCCGAGTGTTCTGCTGCTAGAAGTTATGTAGTCACACGCTAGCTGCTAGTCAAGTGATCTGTCTACACTTGACTGTCTTGTGGACCACGAGGACATTTGTTTCACCTAGTTTTTAAGATTATGGAGATAGTTGTCAGCTCCATCTTATCTCAGTCCCTAGGCTTATTGGAACAGTAAATTTGATGAACAGTAGAACACACAAGCTGCCTCAGAAGGGATCATTAACGCTTCTTAAAGTTCTGAGTTAGTTGACTTGAAGTCTTCAAAAATTGAGTGATAACATCTACTTATAAGAACAGACAAAAGGCTAATTTTTTTAACCTTATAAATAAACTAAATAATAAAAATTTTCTCATCTGTATTATGTCCAGTGTTGAATTTACTTTAGGTGATGTGTTTTTACCAGCAAATAATTGATAGTATTATCTTTTATTGTATTTATAAAAGTGTGTTCTTAAGAGGTCACTGGAGCACTGTGAAGAAGATGGTTCTGACTGACAGCTTCTTAACCTCCTTACAGTGTCACAGATCTCATCCTGAGCGAGTCACAATATATAGCTAGATCTCATCCTGAGCGAGTCACAATATATGGATTTTTGTTCTTTTCCTCCAACTAAGGCAGGAGTCCTTTAAGATTATACTTAATGATATAATCAATTCTGGCAGTAATGATTTTTAATCCTGAATTTTCTGCTTCTATATAAGATAATTACTTTTGTAAATTCCAAAATCAGGTTATACATTAAATATTTGAAATATGTCTGTCGGGGTTGGGGATTTAGCTCAGTGGTAGAGCGCTTGCTTGCAAGGCCCTGGGTTCGGTCCTCAGCTCTGGAAAGAAAAACACAAAATAACAAAAGGACCAAAAAAACCCAAGGTAACTGAAATATGTCTGTCACATTGGATAGATTTCTTGTGGTTTTCACTACTGAGACTATAATTTGCTTGCTATTTCAAATACGATGACTTTTTGTTTGGTTGTTTTTTTTTGCTTAATAGTGAATTTTATGTGTTTCCCCATAGAATTGGAAGCTTTATACGCTTGCTGTGAATATACTACAGATTAGAACTGTCAGAAATAAATCACAGAATTCATTTATAGACACTACTAACAGCTGTGGGTTTTGATAAAAAGTGATTTGGGTTTTGCTTCTTTCATATAGATAGGTTTATCAAATAAATAATTCTGGAGGAGTTCATATTAAACCATGTCTAACCCAATATCTGCTCAGAACAGAAGCACTAAAGACTTCCTAGGAAGCCCTTTTTTGAAATGACAATATAATAAGTAATGTATCTTTTCATCTTAAGATAGAGAGAAGCATTTACGGTACTCATTTATCTTTTAGGCTGATTTTTCTGACATTCAGTAGTAACTTTTCAGTTGAGAAAGGGGGTTGAATAATCTACCACTGAGGCATGGCCCTGACTCTCAAAGGTTTTAACAAATATTTACTTCTGACTTGAGATGCCTGAACTTTTCTCATGTCTAAATGTTACTCCAGACATCTAGACTAAGCACTAGGAGTAAAGTAGAAATAAAATGTTGAGTCAGCACTATTTAGGTTTGGGGTGTTGTTTTGTTTTAGAAGATGAGCTTTAAAATAGGATTTGTGACTAATATTTCAGTTGTATAGGAAAGAGCTTAGACAAATAAATGATAAAACTTTCTTTTAGGGTCTTTATTGTTTGGCTGTCTATGCTAGATTATATAGTATTAACCTAATAACTACCTGTGTCCATTCTTTTTTATTTGTTTGTTTGTTTGTTTGTTTGTTTGTTTCAAGACAGGGTTTCTCTGTATAGGCCTGGCTGTCCTGGAACTCACTTTGTAGACCAGACTGGCTTCGAACTCAGAAATCTGCCTCCCAAGTGCTGGGATTAAAGGCATGCGCCACCACCGCTCGGCCTGTGTCCATTCTTTATTAAAGTCTTAGAAAAACAGTTGTAGGACTAGAGTGGCAGAAAGTTTTGTGGTTTAGAGTAAATGAATAGATTGGTCACAGCTCCAATATAATTTTAGGGACTTCCTGAAGTAGCATTACATCACAGGAAACTACACTTTCAATTAAATAATTCATAAGCTACAGTAAGAAACTAGATATCAGAAGCTTTAATTGTATTTTGTCAGCTTGGGAAGAAAAAGATTAAAGGACTATAAATGCATTTTCATGTTCTACATCTTACTCAAGTCTTAGCCAATTATTCATTTACCTGAGTGCAGCGGCTCTTTATTTTATGCTGTCTTTACTGGAAAAAGAAATGAAATACAGTTAAATTTGTATTTTTAATAGGTTGTGAAAATACTTTACTGGAGAATTAAAAATATTTGAAACTTAATTTCTTTTTTTAAGATTATAGCTGCAACAGAACCATAACATATACTCCACACAAAGCACAGTACAATGTGAATGCATGCATGTTCCTCTCTCTGCTAATAACAAGAAGAGTGTTTCTTTTAGTGTTCACATGTACTGTTAGTTAAAACGCATTAAGTGGTAAAGGGGTGTTTATAAGAAGAACCAAAGAACTCTTCTAACAAATAGATGTCATGTTCTAAATGTGATAAGTGAGTTATTAATGGTATGTGATTTTCTTTGGTTTGTAACACTATGACTTTACCGTATTTTCACGTGTACATTTCACAGAAGATTCTACGTTATAGCTGGAGGAAAAGTACTTTATCAAAGATGCTACACAAAACAAAGTACAGCCTGAATGCGTGTGTATTTCTCCTGTGCTAAGAACCAGAAGAGTGTTTCTTTTCACTTGTACACTCTGATTAAACACGTTAGGCGATATCACTGTGTTTAAGAAGAAAACAAGACTGTTTCTCACAACAGACGTCATGGTCTAAATGCAGTAAGTAAGATCAAACATCCTGATATTTTCTTTACAACGCTGGCGTTACTTTACTGTATTTCACCAGCACATTTCACAGAAGTCTGTACAATGCATTATAGTTGCAACAGAAATACTTTACCATAGATGCTTCACAAAGTACAACATGACTGCCTGAGTGTTCCTCTCTGTGCTGTTATGAAGAGTGTTTCTTTTATTGTTCAATTGTAGTTTAAACTCAGTAGATGGTAAAGACTTGTTTTTCAAAAGAAAACTGGGGAGTTTCTCAAAGAAACGTGTCCTAAGTATGATAATTAAGTTCTTAATCACATGTGATTTTTCTGTAGTCTGCAACACTGTATGTCATTTGTTTATTTTCTTTTATTTCCATCATCTTCCTTTTTTCTTTTCTTTTTTATTAGATATTTTCTTTTTTTTACATTTTAAATGTTATCCCCTTTCCTAGTTTCCCCTCCAAAAATCCCCTATCCTCTACCCACTCCCCCTGCTCCCCAACCCACCCACTCCCACTTCCTGGCCCAGGCATTCCCTATCCTGGGGCATAGAACCTACACAAGACCAAGGGCCCGTCTCCCATTGATAACCGACTAGGCCATCCTCAGCTACATATGCAGCTAGAGAGCCATGGGTCCCTCAGTATGTTTTCTTTGATTGGTGGTTTAGTCCCAGGGACCTCTGGGGTTACTGGCTAGTTCGCATTGTTGTTCTTCCTAGGGACCTACAAATCCCTTCAGCTCCTTGGGTACTTTCTCTGGCTCCTTCATTGGGGACCTTGTGCTCCATCTAATGGATGACTGTGAGCATCGACTTCTGTATTTGTCAGGCACTGGCAGAGCCTCTCAGCTATGTCAGGCTTCTGTCAGCAAGCTCTTGTTGGCATCGGCAATAGTGTCTGGATTTGGTGGTTGTTGATGGGATGGATCCCCAGGTGGGCAGTTTCTAGATGTCATCTGAACTTTGTCTCTGTAGCTCCTTCCATGGGTATTTTGTTGCCCTTTCTAAGAAGGAACGAAGTATACACACTTTGGTCTTCCTTCTTCTTGAGTTTCATGTGTTTTGCAAATTGTATCTTGGGTATTCTGAGCTTCTGGGATAATATCCACTTCTCAGTGAGTGCATATCATGGGTATTCTTTTGAGATTGGGTTACCTCACGTAGAATGATGTCTTCCAGATCCACCCATTTGTCTAAGAATTTCATGGATTCATTGTTTTTAATAGCTGAGTAGTACTCCATTGTGTAAATGTACCATATTTTCTGTATCCATTCCTCTGTTGAGGGACATCGGGGTTCTTTCCAGCTTCTGGCTATTATAAATAAGGCTGCTATGAACATAGTGGAGCATGTGTCCTTTTTACAAGTTGGAACATCTTCTGGATATATGCCCAGGAGAGGTATTGTGGGATCCTCCGGTAGTACTATGTCCAATTTTCTGAGGAACCGCCAGACTGACTTCCAGAGTGGTTGTACAAGCTTGCAATCCCACTAACAATGGGGGAGTGTTCCTCTTTCTCCACATCCTCTCCAGCATCGGCTGTCACCTGAAACTTTGATGTTAGCCATTCTGACTGGTGTGAGGTGGAATCTCAGGGTGGTTTTGATTTGCATTTCCCTGATAATTAAGAATGTTGAACATTTTTTCAGGTGCTTCTCAGCCATTTGGTATTCCTCAGTTGAGAATTCTTTGTTTAGCTCTGTACCCCATCTTTTAATAGAGTTATTTGACTTTCTGGAGTCCAACTTCTTGGGTTCTTTATATATATTGGATATTAGTCCCCTATCTGATTTAGGATTGGTAAAGATTCTCTCCCAATCTGTTTGTGGCCTTTTTGTCTTATTGACAGTGTCTTGCCTTACAGAAGCTTTGCAGTTTTATGAGGTCCCATTTGTTGATTCTCAATCTTACAGCACAAGCCATTGCTGTATGTTCAGGAATTTTTCCCCTGTGCCCATATCTTCAAGGCTCTTCCCCACTTTCTCCTCTATAAGTTTCAGTGTCTCTGGTTTTATGTGGAGTTCCTTGATCCACTTAGACTTGAGCTTTGTATAAGGAGATAAGGATGAACCAATTCGCATTCTTCTACATGCTAACTGCCAGTTGATCCAGTATCATTTGTTGAAAATGCTGTCTTCTTTCCAATGGATGGTTAGCTCCTTTGTCAAAGATCAAGTGACCATTGGTGTGTGGGATCATTTCTGGGTCTTCAATTCTATTCCATTGATCAACCTACCTGCCCCTGTACCAGTACCATGCAGTTTTTTTTATCACAGTTGCTCTGTAGTACAGCTTGAGGTTAGGAATAGTGATTCCACCAGAGGCTCTTTTATCATTGAGAATAGTTTTTTCTATCCTAGGTTTTTTGTTATTCCAGATGAATTTGCAAATTGCCCTTTCTTATATTTTTGGATGTGAGTCTAGCCTTTAACGGCTGAGCCATCTCTCCAGCCTGCAAATTGCCCTTCCTAGCTCTGTGAAGAATTGAGTTGGAATTTTGATGGGGAATGCATTGAATCTGTAGATTGCTTTCTGCAAGATAGCCATTTTGACTATGTTAATCCTGCCAATCCATGAGCATGGGAGATCTTTCCATCTTCTGAGATACTCGATTTCTCTTCAGAGACTTGAAGTTCTTATCATACAGATCTTTCATTTCCTTAGTTAGAGTCACACCAAGGTATTTTATATTATTTGTGACTATTGTGAAGGGTGTTGTTTCCCTAAATTCTTTCTCAGCCTGTTTATCTTCTGTGTAGAGAACAGCCACTGATTTGTTTGAGTTAATTTTATATTCAGCTACTGCACTGAAGCTGTTTATCAGGTTTAGGAGTTCTCTGGTGAAATTTTTAGGGACACTTATATATACTATCATATCTGCAAATAGTGATATTTTGACTTCTTCCTTTCCAATTTGTATTCCTTTGAATCTCCCTTTGTTGTTGAATTGCTCTGTCTAGGACTTCAAGTACTATATTGAATAGGTAGGGAGAGAGTGGGCAGCCTTGTCTAGTCCCTGATTTTAGTGGGATTGCTCCAAGTTTATCTCCATTTAGTTTGATGTTGGCTACTGGTTTGCTGTATGTTGCTTTTATTATGTTTGGATATGGGCCTTGAATTTCTGATCTTTCTAAGACTTTTATCATGTAGGGGTGTTGGATTTTTCAAATGCTTTCTCAGCATCTAATGAGATGATCAAGTGGTTTTTGTCTTTGAGTTTGTTTATATAGTGATTATGTTTCTGGATTTCCACATATTGAACCATCCCTGCATTCCTGGGATGAAGCCTACTTAATAATGGTGGATGATCATTTTGATGTGTTCTTGGATTTGGTTTGCAATAATTTTATTGAGTATTTTTGCATCAACAATCATAAGGGAATTTGGTCTGAAGTTCTTGTTATTGGGTCATTGTGTGGTTTAAGTATCAGAGTAATTGTGGTTTCATAGAACGAATTGGGTAGAGTGCCTTCTATTTCTATTTTGTGGAATAGTTTGAGAACTATTGGAATTAGGTCCTCTTTGGAGGTATGATAGAACTCTGCACTAAACCTATCAGGTCCTGGGCTTTTTTTGGTTGGGAGACAATTAATGACTCTATTTCTTCAGGGGATCTGGGACTGTTTAGATCATTAATCTGATCCTGATTTAACTTTGGTGCCTGGTATCTGTCTAGAAAATTGTCCATTTCATTCAGGTTTTCCAATTGTGTTGAGTATAGGATTTTGTAGTAGGATCTGATGATTTTTTGGATTTCCTTAGATTCTGTTGTTGTTATGTCTCCCTTTTCATTTCTGATTTTGTTAATTTGGATACTGTCCCTGTGCCCTCTAGTTAGTCTGGCTAAGGATTTATCTATCTTGTTGATTTTCTTTTTTTGTTGTTGTTGTTTTTGTTTGTTTGTTTTTCGAGACAGTGTTTCTCTGTATATCCCTGGCTGTCCTGGAACTCACTTTGTAGCCCAGGCTGAAAAAATCAGCTCCTGGTTTGGTTGATTCTTTGTATAGTTCTTTTTGTTTCTATTTGGTTGATTTCAGCCCTGAGTTTGATTATTTCCATCTACTCCTCTTGGGTGTATTTACTTCTTTTTGTTTTAGAGCTTTCAGGTGTGCTGTCAAGCTGTTAGTGAAAGCTCTCTCCAGATTCTTTTTGGAGGCACTCAGAGCTATGAGTTTTTCTCTTAGAACTGCTTTCGTTGTATCCCATAAGTTTTGGTATGATGTGTCCTCATTTTCATTAAGATTCAAAAAAGTCTTTAATTTCTTTCTTTATTTATTCCTTAACCAAGTTATCATTGAGTAGAACATTGTTCAGCTTCCACGTATATGTGTGCTTTCCATTGTTTTTGTTGGTATTTAAGACCAGCCTTAGTCCGTGGTGATCTGATAGGGTGTATGGGATCATTTCAGTCTTCTTGTATCTGTTGAGGCCTGTCTTGTAACCAGTTTTGGAGAAGTTACATGGAGTGCTGAGAAGAAGGTATATTCTTTTGCTTTAGGATGAAATTTCTATAAATATCTGTTAGATCCATTTGGTTCATAACTTCTGCTATTTTCACTGTGTCTGTATTTAGTTTGTGTTTCCATGATCTGTCCATTGATGAAAATGGAGCGTGGGAGCACTATTATTGTGTGAGGTGCAATCTGTGCTTTGAACTTTAGTAAAGTTTTTTTTGTTGTTGTTTGTTTGTTTGTTTGTTTTAAATGAATGTGGGTGCCCTTGTATTTGGAACATAGATTTTTCAGAATTGAGTGTCCTTCTTGGTCTTTGACCAATATGAAGTGTTCTTCCTTATCTTTTTTGATAACTTTTGGTTGAAAGTTGATTTTATTCGATATTAGAATGACTACTTCAGCAAGTTTTTCCTTGGTACCATTTGCTTGGAAAATTGTTTTCCAGCCCTTTATTCTGAGGTAGTGTCTGCCTTTGTCACTGAGGTGTGTTTCCTGTATGCAGCAAAATGCTGGGTCCTGTTTATGTATCCAGTCTGTTAGTCTATGTCTTTTTATTGGGGGAATTGAGTACATTGATGTTAAGGGATATTAAGGAAAAGTGATTGTTACTTCCTGTTATTTTTGTTGTTAGAGGTGGAATCATATTTGTGTGGCTATCTGCTTTTGGGTTTGTTGAAAGATTACTTCCTTCTTTTTTCTGTGTGTAGTTTCCCTCCTTGTGTTGGTGTTTTCCATCTGTTATCCTTTATAGGACTAGATTTATGAAAAGATATTATGTAAATTTGGTTTTGTCATGGAATAGCTTGCTAATTGAGTTTTGTTGGATATAGTAGCCTGGGCTGGCATTTGTGTTCTCTTAGTTCTGTATGACATCTGCCCAGTACCTTCTAGATTTCATAGTCTCTGATGAGAAATCTGGTGTAATTCTGATAGGTCTGCCTTTATATGTTACTTGACCTTTTTCCCTTACTGCTTTTAATATTCTTTCGTTGTTTTGTGCATTTGGTGTTTTATTATGTGACAGGAGGAATTTCTTTTCTGGTCCTGTCTATTTGGAGTTCTGTAGGCTTCTGTATATTTGTGGGCATCTCTTTCTTTAGGTTAGGGAAGTTTTCTTCTATAATTTTGTTGAAGATATTTACTGGCCCTTTGAGTTGGGAATCTTCTCTCTCTTCTATACCTATTATCCTTAGGTTTGGTCTTCTCATTGTGTCCTGGATTTCCTGGATGTTTTGGGTTAGGAACATTTTTGCTTTTTGCATTTTCTTTGACTGTTGTGTCAATGTTTTCTATGGTATCTTCTGCACCTGAGATTATCTCTTCCATCTCTTGTATTCTGTTGGTGATGCTTGCATCTATGACTCCTAATCTCTTTCCTAGGTTTTCTAACTCCAGGGTTGTCTTAGTTAGGGTTTTACTGCTGTGAACAGACACCATGACCAAGGCAAGTCTTATTAAAAACAACATTTAATTGGGGCTAGTTTACAAGGTTCAGTCCATAATCATCAAGGTGGGAGGGAACATGGCAGTATCCAAGCAGGCATGGCACAGGCAGAGCTGAGGGTTCTACATTTTCATCCAAAGGCTGCTGGTGGAAGACTGACTTCCAGGTAACTGGGGTGAGAGTCTTAAACCCACACCCACAGTGACACACCTATTCCAACCAGGCCACACCTCCAGATGGTGCCACTCCCTGGTCTAAGAATATACAAACTATCATAGGGGTTGTCTCCTTTTGTGGTTTCTTTATTATTTCTATTTCCATTTTTCGAACTTGGATGGTTTTGTTCATTTCCTTAGCCTGTTTGATTGTGTTTCTGTAATTCTTTAAGGGATTTTTGTGTTTCCTCTTTAAGGGCTTCTAGCTATTTACCTCTGTTCTCCAGTATTTCTTTAAGGGAGTTATTTATGTACTTCTTAAAGTCCTCTATCACCATCATGAAAAGTGATTTTAGATCCAAATCTTGCTTTTCCAGTGTGATGGTATATCCAGGACTTGCTGTGGTGGAAGAATTGGGTTCTGGTGATGCCAATTAACCTTGGTTTCTGTTGCATATGTTCTCATGCTTGCCTCCCACCATCTGATTATCTCTAGTGCTACCTTCCCTCCCTATCTGACTGGGGCCTGTCCTTCCTGTGATCCTGGTTGTGTCAGAACTCCTCAGAGTTCAGCTGTCTATGATCCTATAATTCTGGGATTCTGAGTATGTCAGCTCCTGGGAGTCAATCTCTGGCATCCTGAGATTCTGATGTGACCAAGCTCCTGGGATCCTGGGATCTTATGATCCTGGGCGTGTTAGAGTGCCTGGGAATGGAGCTTCCTCTGTGTGTCATGAGACTGGCTGCAGAGTTTGCTCCCAAGGTCTGCTCAGACCATCTTAGACCGGAAGCATCCTGTGCCATTCATCAGATGATTTCCTGGGTGCCTAGGTACCACTGATCCTAGTTACTTCAAGTTTTGGGGTAGATGTTGTGTCATCCTCACCTCTGATCCTATGACCCTGGTCATGTTAGAGTGCTTGGGAGTGGAGCTTCCTCTGGGTGTTGTGGGACTGGCTGCAGAGATTGAGCCCAAGGTCTCGTGTTATCCTATTTAAAAGACCTGGATTAGAAATTAATTTTCCCTACTTCAAATTAAGTAAAACTTCCCTCACAGGTTTAACACTCATTTGGGAGTTTTAGTTCCAGATGTAGTCAAGTTAACACCAAAAGTAGCCATTATGGGCATTGTTTTAGTTAGGGTTATTTTCATTGTCTTAGGTTACTTTCTGCCCTCAGACCTACATGCCCACGGGTAATCCCAGCCACAGTGTACTGGGGACCATCCCACACTGGGTATTAATTAAGAAAATACTCAAGCCTGGTGGCGCTGGCACACACCTTTAAGCCCCTTGAGGTGTGAACAGCTAGCCCTGACCCCAGACTTCTCCATGTCCTTTTTCCAGCCTCTCAAAGTGGGAGAGTGGTCAGGGCTGTCCTCACAGAACAAGGAAAAGGAAAAAAAAAAAAAAAAAGCCCAAGATCAGGCCACCCTGCATGACTCCAGCCCCCAAGAAACCCTATATAAATCCTTCCTCCTGCTTAGTTTGTTGCTGCTTCTCATCCACACCAGCAGCTACATCTTGTGTCTTTGCTAACAAATCTCTTGTGTGAGATTTGTTGGGTGTTGTGACATTATGGTATTTCTTGGCTTCTGACTGCCAGGATACCTTTCCCCTCAGAGCTGCAAAACCTCCACTGGGGAGATGGAATACTTAGATTTGGGAGGCAGAGGCAAGTATATCTCTGAGTTCAAGACCAGCCTGGTCTATAGAGCAACTCCCAGGTAGAAAATCCCTGCCCCCCCCCCCCAAAAAAAAAGTGTTAAGAAAAAGAAAAAAGGAAGGAAGAAAGAGGAAGGAAGGGAGGGAAGGAAGACAGAAAGAAAAAGACAATACAGGCCTACCTTATCTGTTTGTTTGCTTATTTGTTTTCCAAGTCAGGGTTTCTCTGTATAGCCCTGGTTGTCCTGGAATTCACTTAATACACCAAGCTGACTTCAAACTCACATAGACTGTCTCTGCCTTTCTCTGCCTCTCTACCTCTCTCTGCCTCTCTATACCTCTATGCCGATGGCTCCCCAGTGCTGGGACTAAAGATGTGCACCACCATGCCCTGATCTTATTAAGGCATTTTTCTGCACGAGGCCAGCACTGGAGTGATCTTTTTTTGTTGAGGGTTCCTCTTGAGGCAGTGGAGAGGGAAGAGCATTAGTGAAGGTTAAGACTTTTGTCTTAAAAGATATGAGGGTGAGACTTCTGTCTTACAAGATATTTAGGGTTGCTGTATAATAATTAAAAGTTTACTTATCTAAGTCTAATTTACTTTGCTACTGTAGCTGATGTGCCTTCTGTGTTCCTCTGAGGCCAGAAACTGCAGTCTCTGGCACTTAGCACCTCATCCTAAAACAGCAAAGGGTTAAGGATTTCTTCTATCTCAGCAAGAACTGTGGGGCTCGAACTTCCAGCCTGCTAGTTGAAGTTGCAGGAAGAAAAGGGGACACTTTGAAAAGTGATTTTAGCATTTATTTCCAACTAGTAAAAAGTTTCCTATGAAAGCTCACTAAGAAAAAGGGGGGAAAACTGAAAGATCCTAAGCAGGGCAAGGAAAATTTCCCTGTCCCTCTCTTTATCCTCAGCACTTATACATCTTTCAGAATACATGATCACATGGTAAAAGGTTCATCACAAGTTAACACATAAAATCAAATCATAAATCGAAATAGAAGTTTACAACAGTGAATGTTTACGTACATATCCATTAGGAGTAACTAGCTAAACATTCATCCCCTATCTCAGCTCCACAGGTTCATTGAGAGTTAAAAACCATAGCTAAGTTATTAGTGAAGTTTTGTCAATATTTTGTCTTCTGTGTTAGCACCTATAATAAATCACTAGTTCCCTTTTTTATGACCTTTGGCTAATGGTTTTACAACCTGTTGGAATGTGCTCTGAGTAGTAGAAAGTCTGCTTACTATCAGAAGCAATTTACATGGGAGACTGACAGAGTTCTCATTGCAGTTTTGAATATCAGAAAAGGACCTAAAAGAAGTCCTACTATAAAAGAGCTTGATAAATACTGATATAACTTTAGGAGTTCTTATAGTATCATAAAGAATTGAGAAGTCATCTATTTGTCTACATAGTATCACTAAAAGACAGTACATCTTCGAAGATCTTCTGAGATCTGCTCAAAGGGGTGGGCTAATACCTAGTGATTCTTCTATATGTTTAATAATAACAGGAAAAGCATACTAATAGCAGGAATCTTTCCTAAAATGATTTTCTCCTTGTTCTTGTCTATGGGAGCAAATCTGTCGTGGATTATTTAAATCTGAGGCAGACCATCTCAAGAAGTTCACCTGCTAGTTATTAGCTTATCCTATGATAGCTCCTGACATCTCTCAATTGAGGCTCCCTCTACTCCAATGACTCTAGCTGTGTCAAGTTGACATACAACTAGCCAGAACTGGCATATATCCAAAGGACACTATCCCACCATAGAGACACCTGCTTAGCCATGTTCATTGCTGCTCTATTCATAACAGGCAAAAAATTGGAAATAACCTAGATGTCCCCCCAACAGAATGGATAAAGAAAATGTTAAAGAAAATTTATATGATGAGATATCAGTCATTAACAAATAAAATCATGAGCTTCTAGGTGTGTGCAAAGGGATGCAACTAGAAAAAAATCATCCTGAGTATCCCAGATCCAGAAAGACATCACTTATATTAGCCGTTAAGTCATTGATAACCCAGCTAGAAGCCGTAAATCACAGAGGTTAGGTATAGAGTAAGGAACTAGGAGGGACATATGGATTATTAGAAAAGGGAAACAGAATAGATAGTTATGGATGGATGAGGGGGGCTGGAATGGGAGGCTCTAGAGGGAAAGGGAAGGGGAGAGAGGACAAGGAAAGGAACACCAAGAGAGACAGCCAAAATTAAGGGCCGTTTGAATAGTAGAAAATCTAATACAGCAGAACTTCCTAAAATATACACAAACATGAAGGTGATCTAAATCAAATTGCCAAATAATGGGAGACAGAGCCCCAACTGGCCATCTCTTTGTCACCAAATGAAGCTTCCAGGCCTGGGATTGAGCTACATCTAATTGAGTTGTTGAACAAATGTGTCCCATGAGAATCCCCAAACAACTCAGGCTATTGTCAGGACTATAGGTTGCTCTCCACAAACTGGCAGCAAGGCCCTACTATTGAAGACAACACATACACAACTCATTGAACATGGAGAAGTCAAGCTGGTGCCCACATAGAGCCTTCACCCCTGTGTGCTAGTTCCTTTAGTACAGAAAGGTACTCAACGTGATACCAAAAGAGAAACATAAACACCAACTCAGCCACAAACCCTCTGACTGACAAGGGTGTCCTGCCCAGAAGATATGCTATTTTAATGGTAGCACAAAGCTTGTGGGCATAGCCATCCAGTGTCTGATTTGCCTTGAAGCCCACTCTATAAGACAAAATTCATACCCCACACTGCTTAGTTGACCAAGAAACTGAGACCAGAGACCTAGGGTTAAACTAACTACAGAGAGAGAGAGTGAGAGGGAGGGAGGGAGGGAGGGAGAGAGAGAGAGAGAGAGAGAGAGAGAGAGAGAGAGAGAGAGAGAGAGAGAGAGAGACACCTATGAACACTCAGCCCTAAATGGTATGTATGTCTCCATCAAATTCCTCCCCTGGGAGGGAGGGAGGGAGGGAGGGAGAGAGAGAGAGAGAGAGAGAGAGAGAGGGAGAGAGAGAGAGAGAGAGAGAGAGAGACCTCTGAACACTCAGCCCTAAATGGTATGTATGTCTCCATCAAATTCCTCCCCTCAGAGGACAGGGCACCCATGGAAGAGAAAAGAGTGTAAGCAGCAGAGGGTACGGAGGACACCAAGAAAACAAGGCCCTCTAAACCAACATGGCCAAGCACACAAGAACTTGAGAGACTGAAGCAGCATGCACAGGGCTGCAACAGGCCCTCTGCACATATATTATGGCTTTCAGTTTAGTGTTTTTATGGGATTGCTGTGTGAGCAAGCTGGTCTCTGTCTCTTGTGCTTTCTCTTGTCTCTTTTTCTTCTGTTTGTCCAATTCTGGTGTGTTAATTTTTGTTTTATCTTGTATTTTATTTTATTGTTTAAAAAAAAGAGTAGCCGGGCATGGTGGCGCACACCTTTAATCTCACCACTCGGGAGGCAGAGGCAGGTGGATTTCTGAGTTCGAGGCCAGCCTGGTCTACAGAGTGAGTTCCAGGACAGCCAGGGCTATAAAGAGAAACCCTGTCTCGAAAAACCAAAAAAAAAAAAAAGAAAAGAAAAGAAAAAGTAATTGTATAACCTTCGTAGTGTGCCATGTTGATTAAAGTAGATAACAGATGCATACCTGGCATATATAAATGTTCCATGGATGATAGGCTTCCTTTACTGCATGCATTAATTTGACAAATGAGCCCTTCACAAGTCTGGTTACAAAAACCTGGGCATCACGAAGCATTCATAAAGCAGAAACCGTGGCTTATCTGCTGCCACACTTATCTGACTTGGAGGTCGAAAGCTCTATGTGCAGCCACTGAAGTTCAAGCTGAATGTGAACACATGTTCTCCTGAGAGCAAGACAGGGACCATTCGCTCCCAGCAGGAAGCCTGAGCCTGCGAAATGATCCAAGTGCTTCTCTCACCGTGCTACTCGGAGCTTCGCTGAGGTCTGAGGCCCATTATCAAATGTGGAAGCCTCATTCCTTGGGCATAATTTGGACTCTACCTGCACATTGAGACCACCTCCCCCCAGTGGGAAGGGAGATCTATTTGAGTGGTAGGAGGAAAGCCTTGGCAGATAAGGCGATTGAAGAGAAAACAATAAACAACAACAAAAAACAAACAAACGTTCAACTTCCTCTGGGAAACAAAAAAGAAATGAAGATTTGATCGAAACCATAACATTGAGAGTTACTTATATTCTTTTTGATATACAGCTTACACTGAATACATTGCTCGTTCTCACTGTCTCTGTCTCTGTCTCTGTCTCTCTCTCTCTCTGTCTCTCTCTCTCTCTCTCTCTCTCTCTCTGTCTCTGTCTCTCTCTGCTTGCAAACAGGTTTATTAGTGGACACTGTTTTAGTTTAATCTTGCCAGAACCATGGAGTGATTGCCAACGAAAACTCACATCTGGCCACTAATACATTTCCATCAGTGCTCTAAGACTGAACATCAATCAGCCTTCCAAGTTTAACACTGGAACATTTGCCACACTATATCTGAGAAGTCGCCAGCTTTTCAGTTTACAGTATGTTTCTAAGTCCCAGCCAACGCCCTATCCAATCATATATTTTTTCTGTTGAACCTAAGCAGCTTATAGCAAAATGAGTGACAGGGAAAGATTTATTCTTTTCATTCGAGCTCCCTTTATCTCCCACGTTCAAGATCAAGCGCTGAGGACCTAGTCGCTAAGAGACATGACGCTAAGAGAGTGGGGACGCTGCACTGCGACAGGCCAGAGAGGACGAGCCAGAGAGGGCAGGGTGAAGAGCAGGCTCTGTGCAGCGGTGGGCTGCACTCTGGCACCGCCCGCACCCGCCCACCCGCAGGATCTCGTCGCTCATTGGATGCTCTGCTGCGGCGCTAGCTTGCGATTGGCCCGGGCGCGTCGATCAGGCCCCGCCCCTCGGCGCTCTTGCTGGGCGGCTGGCTAGCGGGCGCAGGCGGGTGCGGCCGCGGCTCGTGAGGCCGCCTCAGCCTGGCGTGTGCGCCGGGTCGCGCCGTTCTGGGCGCGAGCGCGGGCGGTGCTGGCCGCTGCAGGTGACACCGGCGCGGTGAGGGCCGCCGCGGCCCTGTGGAGGTGAGAGAGACGCTGAGAGGCTGGGGCACCCACTCGGAAGCTGGAGTGGGGCGAGGGCCGGGAGCGCCGCTGCCCATCCGGGCGGGCGGACTGGCGGGCGGGCGGGCGGTGCGGGGCCCCGCTGCCCGGAAGCCCGCGGACGCCCGGGCGCTGCCTGCGGCCCCGTCCCGCCGCCGCCCTCGCCTACGCTCTTGGCGACGGAGCCCAGCTTCGGTCGCCGGACTCCGGCCCTCACAGTCCCCGCCAGGCTGCTTTCCGATGCCTTTGTCTGCTCCTCTCCAGCCCGCGCCTCGAGTCGGTGTCCACGCCGCGGAATCCCGGTCCCGAGGACGCGCCGCGCAGGGAGCCTCGGACCCGGGCTTGGAAAGGCTACTTACCCGGGTGGGCAGTGATGTCCGGTCTTTCAGAATCAGAGCCAACCGGCTGGGTCACACGTGTGGATGAGAGTCAGGAAGTCTGTTGTAGATCAGGACTAACAGCCTCCCTCTGCTGTGCCAGAGGCCTTCCACCTGTCCCTGTGACCACCCCCCACCTCCACTCCCTCCTCTGCCTAGGGAAAGATCAAGAGCCCCCTTTTCATTGAAAAATGAAAAGCAGATGCTTGTCCATATGAATAAGCCAAAATAAGGAATAGGTTATGTTCTTTAAAGGTGTAAAATGTTAAAACAATAGAATTTTTATATTTTAGTAAATAATGTTATTTATTTACTAAATATATTATACCTTAAACACTTTTAAAGTATGGTGTCATGCATGAGAGGATAATTTTGAGTTTTAGATATTTTCTTTTGGTCATAGTTTTTTATACGTTTATACCTTTCTCCAGAATGAGATGCATGTGCCAGCTGTTCTAAGACTGTATGTTATTCATACCCTAAAGGAAACATTCTCAGAGATTAGTTTAACTAGAATACACAGTAGTTTTTTTCCCTTGATTGGAAAGATTCAATTGTGTCAACAGAAAAAAAATTCACACCCAAGTTACTTAAATCATCCATTACCACGAATAAATGAGTATTATATTTGAAATATACAAGTTTTTAAGAATTTGATGGAGACATCTTTCTTGTTATTTTAATTAAGTGCTGGGAACTTAGCTCATTTGTGGAGTACACTGCCACCACCACCACCAAAAACAGAAAATAAATTTTAATTAAATATCTGAAAGTTAAAAGTGAAAAAGCAGCACACAAGGGGTCTTTGTCTTGAGTTCTACTTTAAACTGTTTAGTCGCCTTTTCTCCTTTCCAGTGCTGGTTGTCCAACCCAGGGCCTCGCACATCTCCATTCCCATCCTAAACGTCTTCCTAAGGTCCAAACAAATTATAATTAAACACCGCTTTCCAAATCATTTGTCCTCAGGAAAAGGAATGCACACATTACCCATGTAAGCAGAGAACAACATTTTGTTCACTGAAGATTAAGATTCCACATTATTTAATGTGTGTACTTAAATATTCATATAAATTGTAAATCTTCAGCTTGGAGTGGGTTCCAAAAGATACATTGTTTCTTTAAGGCTTTGAGACTTTATTAAGTCAGCAAACATTTTTTGGCACTATCTGTTTTGCTGGGGTTTTTTTTTGTTTGTTTGTTTGTTTTTTTTTGAGGAATCAAAGAGCTGAGTGTGTCTGAACACACTTGAAATCCCTGTGCTCTAAGACGGGAAGATCATGAGTTAGAAGCCAGCCTGGACTACAAAGCCAGACCTACCCCAGGTGGATAAAAATGAAATTCTGTTCTGGGCAGTGCTTTCTAAGGGATTCAACAAAATTCTTGAAAAATTTTATGTCAGTAACAGCCAAAATAGGATAAGGAAAAACAATTGCCATAATAAATTGTGGTGCACATTTTGCATGCCAGACACTGTGCTGGGTACTTTATGGTATTGTTTAATTCTCACAATAATCTTAAAAGTAGTTATTATTTTCCTTATAGCAAGCCCAAGATTGCACTGCTAGAAATGGAGCAGCTTGGTAAGTATTCATAGCCTGTTTTATTGGCAGCATACTTCATGCTATGCTTTGTTATCTTTATGAATCTGTTTAAGAATCTCAGAAGTGCTACTGCTACAGACATCCAGTCCTCACTGTGTCAGGTGATTTTCTTACCAAGGATCACAGAAAGAGAGCACCTATGGTTTGACTTTTGTTTTGCAGATGAGGAAACTGAGACACGGATTATCTGAATTAGACAATATCTTAATGGTAGAACCAAGATATAAAGTTGGACAGTTTGACTTCAGAATCTATACTTGTAACTCGTACATTGTACTGGGCCTTCAGTAAGGTACATCTCAGAAAGCTATAACTTTACAATGCTTAATTTTTTGTGTGTTTCTTTTGTATTTTAGATTTATTCGCTTTTATTTTATGTGTGCCTTGTGTTTGCTTGCTTGCATGTATCTGGATGTACCATATATTTGTCTAGTGCCTATGAAGGCCAAAAGAGGGCATTATAGCCCTGTAACTGGAGTTATAGACAGTTGTAAGAAACCACTTGGTTGCTGGGACCCAAACCCAGGTCCTGTGTGATAACATCAAGTGCTCTTAACTGTTGCTTTTTAATGTTTATGCAGACACATAGGATTGTATTGTTTTAGCTGACATTTGATGCCCTATGACCCTGTTTATATAAACAGCCACCTAGTGGTAATGACTGCTTCTACATTTCTACTCAGTGTGCTATTTTAAATGTCCCAATCCTAGGAAGTATCTTTTGTCTTTACATATCATGTCTCATTTCTCTGGGAGGTGCTTTTATTATCTTCACAAGGTGATCCTTTTTGTTCTCTCTGTACTGTCTGTCATAGGCTTTTAATGTGGCTTGTGATGATGCTAAAACTCAAACCAGACCTTCAGACTCTGGGCACACTGCTCTTGGTCGGTTAGTCATCTTTGCCCTACGTTATGCCACACTTTTCCACAGAGCATCTCCTATTTTCAAGTGGCATTCCCAAGCTAGAAACTAAGACAGCTAAACTAAGAAAACATGACTAGCCATAAACCTTTACCAGTGTTTTCTTCTTTAATTCTGTGTTCCAACTTCGGCTGCAGTGCCTGACACATAATGGAGTATTCGTAAATGCGTGGGTAAAATAGTATGTCTTAAATCCATTGACATAAAGAGCTTCCTGAAATATTTTAGCTTTGGGTGGATGGGTAGTTTCTTTTTCTTTCCTTTCTTTGTATAATTTCCCCAGCCTGCCTCATGGGCCAAAGCTTTCAGGGTTGTGAAATTAAAACATAATTGGCTTTCTGTTAGAGTCTGTCCTTTCCATCCTAGACCACCATCTCCACCTCTCTACTTCTCCTTAGAGAATGAAGAGAACATAGATTGGAAAGTGAACCCTTACTCTGCATCTTATTAGATCTATGGCATTGTGCAAATTACTTAACTCCTCCAAACCTGTTTCCTTATGTTGTAAAATCAGGACAAGCTCTGCTTTCATAGCGATCACAGGCTCCTGTGCCTCTCCATGGCTGCCTCCATTTTGGCTCTTAAGGTTTTTTTCCAGTACCCATTTTCTGCCAGATCAGTCAGGTCAGTTTCACATTGCTTCAGAAAATAGTGTTGAAAAAGAACTTTCCAGAGAGAAGTTGTTTCAAACATACAAAAATAACAGCGCTATAATAGATAGACAGCATTATAACAACCACAGATCTATTAACTGCTGTGTTAAGTTGCTAGGCTATTTCATTTTATTATGTCTACAAGTTCAGCAGGCTCAGCCACGGTCCATTATTTGTGCCATGAGCAGTCACTCAAGGAGAAACGAGGAGGGGATTATGTAGGAACAGAATGAGATTATACTACTTTCAGCAAGCTTCGTATTTTGATTTTTTTCGTGGTTTGATGCTATTATCTATGAATAGTCAGTATATAAACTGCATGCTTAGTGACTTTTTCAGAAAATAAAGTACACTCAACTTTTCCTGAACATTTTATTTGGAAAAAAATTTAACACATAGCAGAGACAAAGTTTGGGGTTTTTTTTGTTTGTTTGTTTTTAATAAAAACCCAAATACCTGTCACCTGGAGTTTGCCACTAAGATTCTGCCTTTTAAGCCAGGCAGTGGTGGCGCACGCCTTTAAGCCCAGCACTCAGGAGGCAGAGGCAGGTGGATTTCTGAATTTGAGGCCAGCCTGGTCTACAGAGTGAGTTCCAGGACAGCCAGGGCTACATAGAGAAACCCCATCTTGAAACAAACAAACAAAAGATTCTGCCTTTTTACTACATATTTAATTCATTCTTATATGTACCCATCTTTCAAGTCATAATATTCAAAGCTTTTATGTTTGAAGCGATTTTAGATGAGTATTTGGTGTTTGCTTTATACCAGTTTTATTTTTTTTTTCTTTATATAGTGGCAGGTAACTTTTAGGAATGGACTAGTCCACAATGTTCTGGAAACATCTGAATTTCAGATGTAATAATACTGTGTGTTTTCCCTATTTCTAGCTCTAAAAGATGAGTCGTGGATATCCAGAAAACAATAATTTTCTGAATAATAATAACCAAATGGTATTGGATATGATTCTTTATCCATTGATTGGAATCCCTCAGACCATCAACTGGGAAACTGTGGCAAGGCTTGTGCCTGGATTAACGCCCAAAGAGGTGAGTAACAGTCTCTGGGCCCCTCCTGGAGTACAGACGGCAGCAGCAACACCCAAAGAGGTGAGTAACAGTCTCTGGGCTCCTCCTGGAGTACAGACGGCAGCAGCAGCACCGGAAAGCGGATGCTCCCACCCCGCCCGGTGAGATGGAAAGAAACATCGAAGTAAAAAAAAGTATATCTATCTTATTTTGTGTTAGTGTTTTACTTCATTGATTTCTGTGCACCACGTTCTTATAGTGCTAAAGGAGACCAGAGGAGAGCATTATATCTTCTGTAACATTAATATAATCCTAACACTCAGGAGTTTGAGGCCAGCCTAGTCTACAGAGCAAGTTCCAGGACAGCCAGATAAATAAATAATTTTTTATAGACAAACAAATAATATAAGAACACAGGCTGGCCTTGAACTCAGATCTACCTGCCTCTGCCTCCCCAGCTCTGGGATTAAAGGCGTGCCACCATCATCCTGTTGTGATGAACATTTAAAGCATTTTTTGGTATAGATTAAATTATAAGGAGAAAAGCAAATGGACTCTGAAATACGGATAGCCTAGTCATCCTGATAACATAATTGACTTTATTAATTTTATACTCAGAATCAAACTTTAAGGATTCTTATAGGAGAAGCATAGTCTTTTCCTACACTCACGGACACTAGTTTGAGATTTAGAAGCCAGTTTTTGTCATGCTTTGGGTTTGGTGGGTTATTGAATATAACTTACTTAATTCTGTTTTATGTGCATTAGTGTGAGGGAGTCAGACTCTCCTAGAACTGGAGTCACAGACAGTGATGAGCTGCCATGTGGGTGCCGGGAATTGAACCTGGATCCAATGGAAGAGCAGCCAGTGCTCTTAACCACTAACCCATCTCTCCAGCCCCTGATATTTGTGGGGTTTTTTATATGAAATTTACAGCTCAGGGTGAAGTATCTTCTGCCTTAACCTCCAAAATGTTGGGATTATAAGAGTGCACCACTATACCTGGAACTCACTATGAAATCCAAGCTGGCCTGGAACTCAAAGATTCTCCTGCCTCAGCCTCTGGAGTACTGGAATTACAGTATCCAATAATTCCACTGATGGTTTCATTTTTACTTATTTACTCTCAGTGTTGGGTTTTCTTGTTCTGTTTTTTTTTTTTTTTCTCTTCAGTTTAGGACTTCTAGTTTGTCTTAATGTCACTGAAGTAAAAATCATGGTAAAACATTCCATCTTTTACAGTCCAGACACAGACAAAAAACAACAAAAACTATTTATGTAAAAAATGGTTTAGTACATGAGATGAAACAGAATTCAAATATGAACTTAAAACGTAACAAGAAAGGCCATCTCTATCATTTATCTCCTTGAAAAGTGTATATGAATATCAAGTCAAACTTAGCAGGGAAAATCTGTGTTAACATGTTGCCTAGATGGACTCCAAGTAGACCACAGGACTACTGTCTTGAAATGGCCTCAGGAGGTTCTGCCATCTAATGGGTAACAGTGAAAACATTTGTTTCAAATGGAAGAGGGTAGACAAGGACAGAACAGCTGCCCAGGGGAGAGTCAGATTTCTTTTTCTTTTTCTTTTTCTTTTCTTTTCTTTCTTTCTTTCTTTTTTTTTTTTTTTTTTTTTTTTTTTTTTTTTTTTTTTGGTAGCCTATCACCCCTGCCTTCTAGGAAAACTCTGTGGCCTCCCCTTCACCATTAGGCATTGTCTAGTCCAAGATAGTTTTATTTCTGTCAATTTTGCTTCCTTCGGGGGCCTCCTTGGCAGCTTTGGCATCTTCATAGGTAGAGTGCTTCCCTAGTATGTCTGAGGCCCTGGGATCAGTCCTTAGTACAACAATAGCCTGAGATATGCAATAGAAGAAAAGAAAATATAGTGTTACAAGTCAGATCCCCCTGGATTTGCTTTCCAGTAAAAGTTGGAATTAGATTTTATTGAGGCTAGGGGTATTGCTTAGTAGCTCAGCTAGTACTGTCATCAGACAGTGGGTTCAGTTCCTAATCCCAGGTTAGGGTGAATTCTATGGCCATACCACTCAGAACATACCCAGTCTCATTTGATCTCTAAAGCTAAGCAAGGTCAGGCCTGGTTAATACTTAGATGATGACAGAATTAGGGATTATTCCTGATGGAAACACATAATACAAAAATAAAAGCCAGAAGCCAAGTATTTTATTTACTAATATTGTCAACTGATAACAGATATATACCAAAGGGAAATATAGCTGATAAA
Source organism: Mus musculus (assembly GCF_000001635.26). NCBI lineage: Eukaryota > Metazoa > Chordata > Mammalia > Rodentia > Muridae > Mus > Mus musculus. The sequence goes on along the minus strand of NC_000077.6, from coordinate 23,626,646 downwards.
GATAATCTTTACTCTTCTTCAAGAGCATATGTACATGATTCCTTTGAGTTAAGTATTTTTTACTTTGTTATTTTAATATTTTATGTCTGGGATGTTTTGTCTGCATGTGTTTGTACCATGTACCTGGTGCCCTTGGAGGCCCTGGAACTGGAATTAATAGATGGTTATGAGCTATGTGGGTTATAGGAATTGAACCTGGGTTTTTTGAAAGAGCATCCAGTGATCTTAACATTTAGCTATCTCTCTAGCCCTGAGTTAACACATTTCTAAAAACAACTTCTACTCTGACTTTTTTTAAATTAGATATTTTCTTCATTTACATTTCAAATGCTATCCCAAAAGTCCCCCAGACCCTCCCCCACCCCGACTCCCCTACCCACCCACTCCCACTTCTTAGCCCTGACATTCCCCCGTACTGAGGTATATAAAGTTTGCAAGACCAAGGGGCCTTTCTTCCCAATGATGGCCGACTAGGCCATCTTCTGCTACATATGCAACTAGAGACACGAGCTCTGGGGGTACTGGTTAGTTCATATTGTTGTTTCACCTATAGGGTTGCAGACCCCTTCAGCTCCTTGGGTAATTTCTCTAGCTCCTCCATTGGGAGCCCTGTGATCCATCCAATAGCTGACTGTGAGCATCCACTTCTGTGTTTGCTAGGCCCCGGCATAGCCTCACAAGAGACAGCTATATCAGGGTCCTTTCAGCAAAATCTTGCTGGTGTATGCAATGGTGTCAGCGTTTGGAGGCTGATTATGGGATGGATCCCCGGGTATGGCAGTCTCTACATGGTCCATCCATACTCTGACTTTTAAAGGAGGAAAAATTAAGTTGCAGAATTTTACATATTAAAACATACAAATTTTGTTCACGTCCCCCCATCAAAAAAATATAGGAGAGTAACTTTAGGTACTGGGGAGATCGTTCATGATTCAGTTACAGCATTCATCCAGAGGCTCATAACCACCTACAATCCCACTGCCAGGGGTGCAGCACCTTCTCCTGGCTTCTGTGGGCATCAAGCATTTACATGGTGCACATACATACATGCAGGCAAAACACTAGCACATTTTAAGTAAAATAAATAAATCTAAAATAATTTAAAATGAATTATGTTAAAATAGAAGTCAAAAAATATCTTTTCCATTATTTTTACTATGCTTAACTATAGTTATATAACCCTAATGATATTGAAGTTGATTATTCGAAACTATGAATAATACATCTTCTTTCCTATCAGGTCACTCAACAATATATCATTAGATTTTATTGACTGAAGATTATCATTCATGATTACTTAATGGTTACTCTTATAGTATTACTCAATGATAATAACATGTATTAAGATAGTAAACTTGTATAAAATCATTATGTGCTTTTTAAATTTTTTGATTAGCACAGGAAGTACCAGTGTTGCATTTTTATACAAAATGGTTTTGTTTTATTGGTTGTTTGGTTGTTATTGTTGTTTTGTTTGTTTTGTCTTTATCTAACCTCCATTTTTGCCATTTTATATCATTGAAGTGTGTGAAAAGGTTTGATGAGCTAAAGAGCTGTGGAAGTTCACCTGTTGACAACCAGTATAACCCTTTAATGGCTACTGGAGAGGGTCCTGTTGAAACTTTAGCCACTTACATTAAATCTTCACTTCTGGACACACAAGGAGATTTTCAAGAGACTCCTGTTGATCAAGATACAGTTTCTAAAGCAGGTAAGGTTATAAAATATAATGTAGTACTTGTCCTTATTAAAATTCTACATTTTGTAAGTTCTAGTCAACCTTCCTTTCTTTGTTTAAAGACTAATTCAAACACTTGTGTAAAAATCTGTTAGTATTTTATCTTTGTAAATCTTAAAATTTCCCATTGTCTTTGTTGTTTTTCAAAAACCTTAACTTTAAATATATAGGTTAAGTAATTTTTCCATAACTAAATTTTAACCACACTAAAATCACTTACTTCAGTTTGTCATCCTAGTTTTTCACATATTGTTTTGTTGCTAGGATTTTGTCTTTTGAGAAAGGGCGTCATGTATCTCAGGCTGGACTTGAACTCACTACGTAGTTGAGAATGACCTTAGACTTATGAGTTTCCTGTCTCTATCTCCCAAGTACTGAGAGGTGCTTATATCATCACACCCAGCTTATGCAGTGCTGGTATAATCTCACTCATGCTGGATACGTCTTTTACCACTGAACTATATTCCTAGTCTTCATTTATTTATTTTAAATGAATTTAACGTAGCTGTTTCATAGCAAATGTATATTTCATTTTCTCTCCTTTGCTCATTGTTTATTTGTATTTTTCCACCTAAAAGAGTAGAAGACTTTTCTTCTCCCAGAACTAAATCAGAGTCAATTTGTAAGTCCAGCTGTACTTAGACCTGTTTTTTACTTTTACGTGTGTGTGTGTGTGTGTTTCTGACAAAGTTCCATGTAGCCCAGACTGGCCTCAAACCTGTTCTATATCTGAGGATGATCTTGAGTGCTAGTATAAAAACATGTACCACCATAGCCACTTAAAAATTTTTATTTTGTTTATTTAGAGATAGGATCTCTCTATGTAGCCTTAGCTGTCCCCAAAATTACTATGTAAACCAAGCTGGTTTAGAACTCACTGAGATCGACCCTACCACTGCTTCCCAACTGCTGGGATTATAGGAATATGCTACCAGGCCAGACAACTTCAAGACAAAGCAAAACCAGTAGAGATCTTGCTCATCTTTTACGTCATCTTTTTCTTACAGCCAGTCTTATGCACTTAACAGAAATTCAAGTGACACAGTGACAGGGTTGAAGATACATTTTCTGGAACTAGGTTTGGAAGTCACAGGCTTTAGAAGCCCACAGAATGAGTTACTTTCATTTCAGCAGCTGTCAGAATGTTGAAATAGAAATTTAAGCACACATGCTCCACTATGTTCATAGCAGCCTTATTTATAATAGCCAGAAGCTGGAAAGAACCCAGATGTCCCTCAACAGAGGAATGGATACAGAAAATGTGGTACATTTACACACTGGAGTACTATTCAGCTATTAAAAACAATAAATTTATGAAATTCTTAGGCAAATGGATGGATCTGGAGACTATCATTCTGAGTGAGGAAACCCAATCACAAAAGAACTCACATGATACGCACTCACTGATAAGTGGATATTAGCCCAGAAACTTAGAATACCATAGATACAATTTGCAAAACATATGAAACTCAAGAAGAAGAAAGACCAAAGTGTGGATACTTCGCTCCTTCTTAGAATGGGGAACAAAATACCCATGGAAAGAGTTACAGAGACAGTTTGGATCTGAGACAGAAGGAAGGACCATCCAGAGACTGCTACACCTGGGGGTCCATCCCATAGCCACCAAACGCAGACACTATTGCATATGCCAGCAAGATTTTGCTGACAGGACCCTGATAAAGCTGTCTCTTGTGAGGCTATGCCAGTGCAGAAGAAGTGGATGCTCACAGTCATCTATTGGATGGAACACGGGGCCCCCCATGGAGGAGCTAGAGAAAGTACCCAAGGAGCTGAAGGGGTCTGTAACCCTGTAGGAAGAACAACAATATGAACTAACCAGTACCCCAGAGCTCATGTCTCTAGTTGCATATGTAGCAGAGGATGGCCTAGGCGGCCATCACTGGGAGGAAAGCCCGTTGGTATTGCAAACTTTATATGCCTCAATACAGGGGAATGCCAGGGCCAGGAAGCAGGAGTGGGTGGGTTGGCGAGCAGGGCAGGGGGAGGGTATAGGGGACTTTCGGGATAGCATTTGAAATGTAAATGAAAATATCTAATAAAAAATTAAAAAAAGAAAGAAACTTACTTGGGGAAGAAGAGGCTATGCTGTGCTTTTGAACCCTCGACTTAGTTTGGAATACTACATCACAATCTTTTGAAAATGTTCACTATAACATTAGCAGTTCATGATTCATTTTCTATGTTTCTTCCATTTGCCTTTAAAATATTAACATTAAAGCAAGAATGCCACCTGACAAATACCTCCTTAACTGCCTTGGAAACTGCATTTACCATGTTACCATGCTGTAAGTAAAACCCATTCTCAGCTAGAAATGCTAACCCATCCCCCCTTTTTTTGTATGTGTTTCTGTATTTAAGGAAGACATAGTATAGCTACCACAAGGAATTGCTCTTCAGAAAGTGAAAACTGTACTGCTCGTAATGCTGGAGAAGAGACTGGAGAATCTGAAGGGTAGGAGGCTAGTTGTTTGTTGGATGAGATTTAATACTGATACTACCTCTAACTGTGAAAGTGCATGGTTGGTGCTAATGTACAGCAGTTACCATACTGTAGGGGTTTACATTACACAATTGCTGAGCCTCCGGAGTCAGAATCATCCCTGTGTGAACAAAAATAATACCTAACACATTACTTGCTTGTGTTATTTATACATTTTGGGGGGTTTTCATCAAAAATTAATTGACATGTTTAAAAAAATTAGAAATAACATCTAGTAACACAGAACATTGAAAAGTAAATTTCAATGCCCAAAGAAAAATCTTTTAAGTAATCAGTTCTTGAAGTTTATTAATGAGATTAGATGTTTATTTTAGAACCATTTTAATATAATTGCTACACAGATATTTAAAAATAAGAATGTATTTCAGTATGCTTCAGCTTTTGATATTTTGAATTGTTGTGTATATTTCTTGTAGGACAAGTTGCATGCACAGTAAATGATTACTTGTTTTGGCAAACAGTACACCATATAATAAATATCCTTCCTGTATCTCTAGTCTTGGTAGATTTATAATAGCAGCTTTATCAATATGACATATTAATTAGTTTACATAGGACAAAATTCATCTACCTAGCTACTTTTCTTCCTCCCCACTCTCCCTTTCTTGCTGCTGTGGAGTCTTAAGCCTGGGTACTGTCTATGCTAGCGAAGCCCTCAGCCACTGAGCAGTATCTGCAGCCCTTTACAATTCATTCCGAGTCTGAGAGTGCCACTGTGTGCTGTGTCCCACCACCAGTTAGATCCCAGGGATTAAACTGAGGCCATCAGCCTTGGCAGCAAGCATCTTCCCACTGAGCTGTCTTGTTGGCCTGGTTTTAGCTATAATATTTTTTCTCATATCTCAATTGTATGTAAAAACTGATTTTGTATTTGGAATTTCTAAAATTGAATTAAGTACAAAGTAATTCCCATTTGTAGTGCTTATTTCTTCCTATTTCCTTTTTGTAGACATGAAGACAGTGCATCAGGGTCTTTGTTTTTATTTATATATATGACAGTGCCTTTTTTTTTTGAGACAGGTTCTTTCTGTCCTGGAACTTTCCAGGTTGTCTAGGCTGCATGTGGCCAGGTCCTGATCTCTCCAGCTCTGCAGTTACAAAGTGTGACGTCGCACTGTGCTTTTGAAAGTGGGCCCTGGGAATTGAGTTCCATGTACTTTACCAACTTAGCTATACCCCTACCCCTACTTTTTTTCCTTTTAGTTGACTTTTGCATTTTGGATACAGGATGTCACTCTGTAGCCCAGGATGGCCTGGTACTCACTATGTAATGCAGACTGGCTTCCAACTCATGGCAATCTGTCCATCACTTTAGATTCCCATGCCTAGGATTATGCATATGAGTTGCCATACCCAGAAAAATGTATCACTTTTAAAGAAGGTAAACTCAAGGAGTATCTAATTTTTGAAGCAAACTTTCAGATGTATTATCTAAACTTACAAAATCTGTACTCATTAATATGTATTTCATGAATGCCTGGACCCAAACTCTACTGATGCTAAAAGTAGCTAAGTGATACTGGTTTTTAATTTGATTTAAATTTGAATCATTTTAGATATTTTTTTCTTTTTCAAAGGTGTAAAGATGTTAGTCATTACACAAGAATTAAAGTCTATTATTTACCCACTCTATGGGAATTAAACTTGAATAATAAAATTTAAGCTGTCTAAACTATTAGTCCTTTAGTAACAACATTTTTAATTACTTTATTAAGTGGGTAGCTTGCTAAAATTAACCACAATCTGAGGAACAATTAGATAGACAAGAAAGGGGAAATCCTGAATATCAAACCCTGTAAAATAGACTTTTGTGGTCCAACTCTTCAAATCCCTTGTTGTCTAACCTCCACTAAATGTCAGTGCTCTTGCCTCTTCTCACGTTCTAACAATCTCATTTCTGTGTAACATTTTCTTATGAAGGCCAAACATGGTGATCCATGTATGTGATGAAGCAAAAAGCTTGAAAGAAGATTTTATTTGCCCACGAGATCTTTTGATATCAGAAATGAAGTACTTTGCTGAATATTTATCCATGGATGCGCAGCGCTGGGAAGAAGTGGACATTTCAGTTCATTGCGATGTTCACATTTTCAACTGGCTGATAAAATATGTTAAACGGAACACTAAGGAGAGTAAAGATTGTGAGATTCCCGCTTTAGGTAAAAAATTATAATCTGTTGCTTATGTCATCTGGTGGCTGCTTCAGGCCTAAACTGAGATGTAGGAGTTTATTTGAATATTAATATTTATTCTCATAATACAGAAACTAATGCTTTATACATCCTAGGAAGGATTCTAGAGACTCTTAAAAAGGCCTACAAGGTTAACAAAATTCTCACAAGGTTTGTTTGGAATGTAAAAAGGCAGTGGTGTACAAACAAGATTATTGAGCTTTGTAGCCCAGATCAAAGCAGGACTGCAAACTGTATTCTCATTTTCTCCATACCATGCACTCATAGTTAAAAAAGGAACGGGGAAAAAATGTAGGTTCACTTGTTCTTGATGAGGCAGTAAAAATGACTTTATTAAGCCTCAGCCGCTGAGTATTCATCCTTTCTGGACTCTGGTAGTTGTCCTCAGGACTTCTGGTATATACCAGTACATGACTGTCTAAAGGGAAATCATTTGTACAGTTATGAGCTAAACCAGCTGACATTTAAAAGTAGAAAAACATGCTAACTTGAAAAAACAACTTTCATAAATTATGATTATTCAGACAGGTGCCTGACACTTTTTATATAAATAAGCTAGTCATGTAAAGGAAAATAGTCGATAGTATGTGATTAGTGATAAACGGCCAAATTCTCAAGTGATATTAGAGTTTTGGAAAATTTACCTGCTCCAGTGTTACTGATAGCTTCTCCATATACAAAGCCTTTTCTGTTGAAATACTGCTACTCTTACTAACACACTGACTTTTAAGTACCTCTTTCCAATGAAGTGTCTGAATATTCAGAACACACGTAATTCAGTAGCCAGCCTTTTCCAAATGGGAGTTGTGCAGTGGCTAAAAAAGAAACTCTGTAAAGGGTTGATGACTTCCTCACAATGAGAGCCGAGCTGAGCAAAGTAGCAGTTTACTGATAGGATTCAGATTCTGTTACACTCAACCCTCAAGACAATACTACTTAGCACGTTTTAGCTTAACAGCACACAAACGGAATGCAGAAGAAGCTGATATGAAGCCAGACATGGTGGTTCATGCTTATAATTCCAGCCTGAGCTAAAGAGTAAGAGTCTATCTCAGAAAGAACCACGAAACAGATATGAGAATTCTGCAGTCAGTTGAGTTAGACATTGAAGAGAGTCACAGGGAAGTCGTTGAGTGCCACTCACTGTGTCTTTCTCATTTTGAAGATATTTTTCACAAAAATATGTTTACAAGTATTAGGATTATTGTATTTTAAAATAGACGTCTAAAAATTTCTCTTCTTACATAATTTCTAATATGGTAGATACTGATACATATGACCACATAAACAAGCTGTTTAGGAGTCTCTGTTTTTAAGATTGTAAAGAAGTCCTGAAACTAAAAATTTGAGAAACAGTATTCTTACTGATAATAAGATAACTGTTAAGGAACATGTACATATGATGATGTCACAATGAAACCCATTATTTTACATGTTATAATATTAGTTGAAAAAAGAATAATAAGTAATCTTTCAATGAGCATAGATTTATATAAGAAATAATACAATCTATGTACTAGGCAATATCAGAGTATTTTCAAACACATAATAGAGGTTAGGAGTATGGCTCAGTGGTAAAGTGTTCACCCAGCATTCATGAGGACTTGGGTTCAATTCTTAGCACTGGAAGCAAACAACAACAACAACAACAACAAACTCCTATTAATATACTTATGGTATTGAAAAGATTTATAAAATTTTATGATATTATAGTGACAAAAGTAGTGGGAAAGATTTCTAAATAAAAATGTTTTAAATAAAAATTCTAATTCTAAGATTAAGTCAATTTTTCAGCCAAGCTGGAGAGATGGCTCTGTGGTTAAGAGCGTTGTCTGCTCTATGACAGGGGACATAGCTTAGATTCCCAGTATGGTGGCTTGCAACCATCTGTAACTCCAGTTTTAGGAGATCCTGTGCCCTTTTCTGTATTCCTCAGGTACTGCATGTATACAGTGCAGGCATGTATACATGCAAAATACCCACATAGAAAAATAAATAAATGTTTTTTTTAAACATTTTAAATTGTCTTTTAAAAAATTCAAGCCAAAGACCAGATTTCAATGTGTGTGTGTATATATATATATATATATATATATATATATATATATACACACATATATATATATGTATGTATGTATGTATGTATGTATATGTATACACATACCTCTTTTGTGGTGAATAGTAGCCTGTTGTGAAAAAAGTAAGATTATACACACACACACCAAAATTTGTTTACTGCAGCATATTCATGTGTATATAGTAAAAGTCAAAGAAATAGTCACTGCTATAAACATATATTTTTTTCCAGAAGCAGTCTTTATCTTAACCAAGAAAGGTACGAGGATGCTTACTTAAATCTCCTATAGTTAAGCCACTGGTTCTTGATTGGATGGTGTATCCTCAAGAACAGTTTCTCAAGAAGCTTTCTCACCAGCCTGAGACCCTTTAACTAGAACTGTTACTTGGGAAATGTTGGAATTACTTACCATTGTTCTGCTACAAAGGGTTTAGAATGATTTCAGTACCAGAATGATGGAAAATGGCTGGGTTTTTTCTTCATAAATATATTTCATAGAGATGATATATTTATCTTCTTCCCCTATCTGTGTGACCCACTTAGTGTGGCAGTAACTTGTAACTTGAGCTTTTTGTCAGTAAATTTTTTTATTACATTTCAGAGTCTTTTACATTTTAACATTTATTTGCCAGCACTGAATGCCTTTTAGAAATAACTTCCCTAGTTAATGATCTCACTGATCATTGTTAACTTTTCTCACTGTGACCTTGGCATGTACTTAATGTGAATCTAATTCAAGAACAGTTTGCCAAGTCTCTCTATATCCTATGATTTAACATTGAATCTTCTCTCTCTTGTAACCAAGTTAACTGATATAAACAAGGAATATCAATTTTTATTAAAGTAACATACTCTTTTAAGATGAAAAGAGAAGACTGAGTTAAATATCAAAAGGAAATTTCATGCTCTTTCTTTTTTTTAGAGCCAGGGAATGTCATTTCAATCCTTATTTCATCAGAGTTCTTGAAGATGGATTCACTAGTAAGTATTCATTTTAAACATTTAAGCCCCTTTATTGACCTAATGCTTTTGCCCCCTTTAAATGTATAGAAAGCAAAATAGTTGTTAGAATATAGAATAGAATCGTTGTAACGATACTTTGTTCTGGGAGAAAGGGTTAAGGCTACTAGGTATCGCTTTGTCTGTTATGTCTATAATTGGAGCAACCATTGTATAATTTGAGACTAAACAATAAATTTTATCCCAAGATTTTTGTTCTAACACTAACAAAATGAAAATTAATTGGAATATATTGTTTTAAGCTTTTTGTTGTTGTTGTTTGCTTGTTTGTTTGTTTTCGAGATAGGTTTGTATGTGTGTGTTTTTGTGTTTGTGTGTAGCCCTGGCTGTCCTGGATCTCACGCTATAGACCAGGCTGGCCTTCACCTCAAAGATCTGCTTGTCTCTGCCTCCCAAGTGCTGGGATTAAAGCCATGTGCCACCACTGCCCGGCTTTATAGGCATGTTTTATTCTGTCTTTCATTTATAGTTCAATAAACCAAAAACAAATATCCAATTACTAAACAGTATAGTTTTGTGTTTACATCATAGCTCATAACTATTGCTTAAGAATGGCTGATAAAATATAAAACTATTATATATACATATACATATATATATATCAAGCTACAATATTAAATATATTTATTTTTTATTTATAAATATCTGGGTCAGCGTGAGATGCATAGTCAAACTTGATGTCATAAAAACAAAACAAAAGGACTGGAGAGATGGCTTAGTGGTTAAGAGCACCAACTGCTCTTCCGAAGGTCCTGAGTTCAAATCCCAGCAACCACATGGTGTCTCACAACCATCCATAATGAGTTCTGACATCCTCTTCTGGTGCATCTGAAGACAGCTACAGCGTACTTAGATATAATAATAAATAAATCTTTAAAAAAGTAAAAAAACCAAAAACAAAAAAATCTTTAGAATTCAAATGGTTTCATATGTTTCATGATTGATATTTTCTAGTTATTATTTAAATAAATGTTTGGCATTTGTTCCTGATAAAACTATATAGAGCTGAATACTACTTTGCTGTGTTGGCAGATGAGCTTATTGGTTTGTTTGGAGTTTACTGGGTACTGTATTCCTTATCCTCCTCAGGGAGCTGGTTATATTGGCTTCAAGCAAGGAGTACAAGAAATAAAATTTAGAGTCCTTAAATGTTGAGATTGGAAGCCTAAGCCCTAAAAGATTATTTTTATGCTGTTAGCACAGTATTTGACAAAATACAAGACTACCCTCTCTACTCTTAGTCTAAATAAATCCGCCTCAGGTTAGAAAAGAAGAAAATGAGAGATCAGATAAAACAGACTGAGAAAATACTTAAATGGCTGAAATTTTAACTCTCTTACCTAGAAGAATGAGACTTAATAACTAGGTTTAACTATAAGAAGACATTTGAGGGGCCAGAAAGACAGCTCAATGATTAAGAGCACTGACTGCTCTTCCAAGAACCTGAGTTCAAGTCCCAGCACTCAACAACTGTATAATTACAAGATATCCTCACACATACACATGCAGGTAAAATATCAGTGTCCATAAAATGAAAATAGAGTAAAAAAATGGAAATCATTTGAGTATAGCTGTAGTATACAGATTAAGATTTATACCTTCTACAGTCATTCAAAGTACATTATTGTTTTAAGTAAAATGAATTAGAAATAATTTAGCTATGTGTGTTTTTAAATTTTACCTATTTAACAGTCTACATCAACAAAATTGGCAAAACCCAGTTACTGGCTCTCTCTATATATATGGGTTAGACTTTCCATTAGTTTTGTTTGGAAGGTATTACTCTGTCGATATCATTTGTATTAGTATTTTCAAAATAATTTTTTTATTTTGTGTTTTCAGGTTGAACAATGTATTCAATATTGCCATAAAAATATGAATGCCATAGTAGCTGCTCCATGCAACATGAACTGTATCAATGCAAACCTTCTTACACGCATAGCTGATCTGTTCACACACAATGAAATTGATGACTTAAAAGACAAAAAAGATAAGTTTAGGAGGTAATTCTGTAAACTTTAATTTTAAACTATTATATTTTATTAAGTCTATTTATACTTAATTTTAGTGAAATTTCTCTTTTACAAAACTATGAACAATATATTTCTATTTTACTTTTATATAAACCAAAAGCTTATGGTAAATATTAATGATTAAAATTTTTTATTACATTTGATTTTAGTGTGAGTGTGATGTGTAGTGTGTGATGTGTGGGGTGTGTGTGTGTGTGTGTGTGTGTGTGTGTGGTGTGTGATGTGTAGTGTGTATGTGCGTGCAAGAGCACATGTGGATGTCAGGAAACCACTTACCAGTTTTCTCCTTCCACAATGTGCATTCCTACGGTCAAATTCAGGAAGTCAGGGTTGGTGGCAGTTACCTTTATCTGCTGAACCACTTTGGTAGCTCGTTTGTATAATGAACATATGAATATATGGTGGTAATGAGCTGTGTTAAGATTAAGACGTCATTATAAGGCGGCAAAGTGGAGGATATGAGACCTGTAATAACCATGTCTGCAGGGGCCATTGAAGTCAGAGCAAGGAGCATATACCTTATGCTAGATTTGGACATAAGCAGAGTTGTTTTTGTTTGTTTGTCTTGTTTTGTTAAGGTCTGTTTTTAAGAGATTTAGGTTGCTGTGTGGAAAACATGAGGTAAAGGCAGGAGAAGCAAGGAGATGTGTCAAGAGGCAAAGGTAGCAGCTTGGTGGAAACCTATGGGTTTGGATTAGGGTAGATTCATTGAAGCAGCCGCTGAGTTCAATTACATAATGTAAAAGATTTGACTGATTTGTGAAGGGATAGTGAAAGAAAAGAGAGGATGCAGGATACTTACTAAGTTTTCAACCTGAGCAGCCAGTAATGCAGAAAGGAAAGACCGGGAGGAGAAAGAGGAAATAAAGGAAGAAGAGGAGGAGCAGGAATGGGAGGAAGAGAAAGATGCAGTGAGGTAAACCAAGAGGCAACTTTAGCTCTTACGGAATTAGTGTACTTCTTGAACATCTGGGTGGAATGGCAGGTGACCAGTCAGATATGTTCATCTAGAATTTAAGTGAAGGTCAGCGTTGTTGTTAACATAGAGATTTAAGAATAGGTGAGGTTTGAAATAGTGAGTCTGGGTGAGATTTCCAGCAGAAGACCAGTCAGTACTTTTTGTGGCATGTTTAATAAATATCTGCCTCCCTAAGGTAAGACAGATATCTCCTGTTTCTATTCTTCACTCTGAATTAATTTTTTTGTATAGGATGAAGTAGAAAGTGAAGGCTCATTTTCAAATACATTTCTAGTTGATGGAACATCATATATTTGAAAGACCTTTATTGAGCAAATTACAGTGTCATCACCCCTAGTCAGGTGACTGGATAAGATCTGTTTCTGTGTCCATTTCATTCATAACAGAATATTAACTTATTCATTCTTCAGTTAATCGTACTGACTCTAAAAGATTTACTTTTTATTATTTTTATTTGTGTCTTTTCCTCTGCCTGGAGGATGCACATGAGTCCAAATACCTGTGGAAGTTAGGGGCATTCGATCCCCCTGGAGCTGTGATAAAGCTCTCATAAATTGCCCAGCATGCATGCTAGAACCAAACTCAGGTCCTTTGTAAGAAGAGTATACACTCTTAACTGCTAAGCCATCTCTCCAACTCAGTAGCATCTAGTCTAAAGTAAGGCAGTGTTACAGTAATTTCAGTATTTAGTAAGCCAAACTCTCCAGATTTATCCTCAAGGTTACTACCTCGTCATTTTGGGTTCCTTGCATTGCCCCACAGATCTTATAATTGACTTGCTCATTTTCTATTTTTCACACACATGCAAACCACTTGGAACTAGAAATTAATAATAAACCTATACATCAGTTTGGATTGATTTTAGACTCTTTTTGAAAAAGTGCATGTATGTTGTGCATACTTGTTGTGTGCCAATGCCTACAGAAACCAAAAGATGGCATCACATCCCCTGCCCCAAGTTACAGGAGCCACCAGAGCCACCCAGAGAGGACACTGGCATCTGAAGTGGGGTCAGATGAGCATGCGCAGGATGCACCGTCTCTCCAGCCACGGTTTTAGAATCTTAATGACACCAAATCTTATGGTTAGCGAACACAATATAACTTTCTACATACTTATCCCTAGGTATTTAATCTCCAACTGCTATTATAAATGCTATTCTAATTTATTTTCTGTTACCAAGAGGGTATTAACAAAGGCTACTCATTAGTTAAAGGTTTGTTTGACAGAAAAGTAGCAATCAGGGCACTTTAAAAAGCCAGTAGACTAGAAAGGAAGGTAAGGTCAAAGTGAGTTCTGAAAGGGGAACGTGACTGACAAGCGTGGAGCACAGCTCATGCACAGAGGAGGAGACAGGCTCCCTGGGTATAGAAGGTGTCCAGATGTTTGCTCTGAATGGTTGCTTAGAAAAAGAAAGAGATTGGCAGATTGTTAGGGTAAATGGGCTCATGAGAGGAGTTTTTTAAAGATGGTACTAGATTTTTTTAATGTGCTAATCAGGATGGTCCATTAAAAGAAAGAGAAATTGATAATTAAGAGAATTACCTAAGAATTCAGCCCTTAAGGGAATGATAAGTAATGAAATTACCTAAGAACATACTTGAAAATGGGAATGGAATTCAAAATTCATATGTGGCCTTTAAGACCAACAAAAGTTATACAAAGGGAAATGGTAACAGGAAGGACACGTGTAGGAGACTTGAAGCTCAGTTATATTATGCTTACTAAGTAGTTACCATTTATTTCTTAATACTGTACCTAGCATTATTTGAAAACACAATGTAAACTTATGAGCTTATAATTATTAACCATATTTCATTACTTCTATTTGATTTTTGTTTGATGTACCATTAAGGTTAGTAGGTGCACCTGGCACTGTGTAACACACACACACACACACACACACACACACACACACACACATACACGGAAGGAAAAGAGGAAGAAAGAATGGAAGAGAGGGAAGAAGGGAGGGGGACCACTAGCTTTAAGATACTAAATGTAGACATTTAATTTATTGGTCATTTGTCTTTAATAGTAAACTGTTTTGTAAGAAGATTGAAAGACTCTTTGATCCTGAATACTCCAATCCAGATTCTAGAAACAATGCAGCAACACTCTATCGGTAACATGTTTTTCTTGGTATGCTATATCATATAGCTATATTACTTGCTACACTAAATTCTTTTCTTGAGTGTTTTTTTTTTTAGCATTTCCTTTTTGTTATAGATGCTGTTTGTGTAAGAAACTTTTAACCAGAGAAACAGAAAGAAGAATTCCTTGCATCCCTGGAAAAATCAATGTGGACCGACATGGAAATATTATCTACATCCACATAAGGTGCGGTAAAGATTAAATACAGTTTTTGTGTATGAATTTAAAAAGTATTTATAGAAACATAACTTAATTTTCTGGCTTATAGAGACAAAGTCTTGTTTGCTATATAATCTGAACTAACTTTGAACTTAATGTCTTCCTACCTCCAAGTGTCAGAATTAAATGCAGGCACCACCACACACATACTGTATAACTACTTCTATAAGCAATAGGACAGCATCTGAGCTTAATTCTAACTTTGACTTAGAAAAATGTGCTTTCAAAACAAAGTTATTGTAAAAGCAACATTGTATTTACTAGGTGAGTTTCATAATGTCCTAAAACTTCAAAGTGTTACAAATTACTATATATTAGTCTTAAAATATTCTGGCCAGTACCATTGAAGTGATTTATCACTAACATTTTCTTATCCAGAGGACTGGGGTTCAATCCTGAGCACACATGCGGCAGCTAACAACTTTCTGCAACTCATGGTCTAGGGAATACGACACGTCACACAGAGGTGCAGGCTGAACACCAATGGACATACAAATGAAAATAAATCATTTTTAAAAGATAAACTTTAAAAAAAGATTAAAAAACAAATACAAGACAACCCTTAATTTGATGTTAGAATTAATACCATAGTTAACTTTAAAATATTTCATATTTCTCTCAATAAGTAATTGCTGAATTTTCACTACTTATAGGCACATGGAACCATTCATATATATATGAATTTTGACAGCAATAACTATTATTAGTAGTATGTGGAAAAAGTAAATTGACATTAACTTCAACATCTATTTTTGGTGTTCTACTAATTCTTCTACAAGACAACAGTTGATACAAACATTTTATAAACTGTCTTTTAGTCAGTTAAGAGCACTAACTGCTCTTCCAGAGGACCCAGGTTCAATTCCTAGCACCCACATGGCACCTTACAACCCTCTGTTAACTCCAGTTCTAGAACATCTGATGCCCTCTTCTAACCTCTTTGGGCACTACACAAATCTGGTACATAGACATACATGCAGACAAAATACTTATGCATAAAATAAAAAGTAAAGGAAACAATATGTTTTAAATAAACAAATTGTCTTTAAAGCGAGGCATAGTGTGTCTCAGTGCCTATAATTTCAGCGTTGGGAAGAGTTATTCCTGGTTCAAGGCAAACGTGGGCTATAGAGTGCAATCCTATCTTAACTTTAAAAAAATTAAGACAGATGTGCCTATGTAGCTTGTATAACATATTTACACATCATTATTTACTGAACTATACACAAAAATAACAAAAGTTTCAAATGGAATCTTAGAAAGAAGCAGGATGTGGTAGCCCACCCCTGTGATTCCAGCATTCCATAGGCTCAGGCATTGGAATCTTATTTTTTGAGGGCCCACTGAGCTGTGTAGCAAATTCCAGGCCAACCTGGACTATCTCGTAAGAATCTGACATACATACATACATACATACATACATACATACATACATCTCGTAAGAATCTGACATACATACATACATACATACATACGTACATACATACATATCTATAAATAGATAACCTGACTCAGATAAACACTGCAATTATATATGACCATGGAAAGTGTGGTTTATAGCTTTGCTCAACGTTAAAATGTATACAAAGAAGACCTACAGTATTACAGAAATACAGAATTTAATAATACTATATTGCTCAAAACTAGAAAACACTGTTTAAAAAGAATGTAATAAGCCATCAAATAATTGAAGTATTTAGAAGCACTAATACTAACAACACACCCTGCAACATGTAAAGGCCTCAGAGTTCATGAAATGACTTGTCAGGCAAAGGTGCCTGTCACTAAGCCTAATTCCCTGAATTTAACCCCTGGAACTCCCATGGCGTATAACTGTGGCCTTTCCCACATGCACCCAAGTTCACAAAATAATGACTCTGAGAGTGAATTATTATGAACAATTGCCTAGGCCAAAATCTTTGGCTCGTTTCTGCTAGCTTGTAACTCAATTTCCCATTTGTTCTATTTTATGAGTACTTCTCTTCAGTTTCATGCTACCTCAGAGTTCAGGGCAAATCTCTCACACCTGACTCTATCCCAGAAATGCTGTCTCTGTACCAGAACTCCCACCCCCTATTTTCTGCCTAAGCTAATAGGCCAACAGCATTTTATTGACAGATGATGTTTCCATACACTGTGCAAGAGAGTCTCTTTACAATGGTAAAAGAGCAAACTGATTCCCACAGATTGTCCTGTGGCCTATGTATGTGCTTCTGCACACAAACACAGTGTGGCACATGCATGCGTGTAAACTCGCATTCATATACAATAAACAGTTTTTAAAAATAGAGTGAAATGATGTAAAGGTCTTGTTTAACAAGCATCTCATGATTCTTAACTACTGGCCAGGTCAAACTACTTAATTAATAATATTTCAGTTCAACAAAATAAGAATATATTCAACCTTTTCATACTTTCTTCTGTTACCCACAAAGTTAATGTCCAAATGAAATTGAACCTGTTTTTCTGTGTAGTCCATACCACACATATCACTTGAAGAATATTCATGAAAATGAGCCACAAATGCCAAAACATTTGGTTAAAAGAGATTGTATTTCTCACTTGTAATAATTGAGGCTTTCTCTTCAGAGATAAAACCTGGGATGTACATGAATATTTGAATAGTCTTTTTGAAGAATTAAAATCTTGGAGAGATGTTTATTGGCGTTTGTGGGGCACAGTCAACTGGCTGACTTGTTCAAGGTGTTACCAGGTGAGGTTTTGAAGAACTTAGTGGTGAAAATGGTACTGCATTGTTTGTATCTGCCTTTAGTTCTTTTGCCATTTTTCCCTTTCTTCTTTTTTATGCTTATTGCTGAAACAAGTATTTTCAGGAAAGCAGCAGAGTCTTTGTTATCTAATCCATTTTTTCCAAGTGTGTGTGTGTGTGTGTGTGTGTGTGTTTATTGCTCTTATTTCCAGCCAAACTATTTCTCAGTTGGGCCATAAATTCCCTTAGAAATTTATGATCATCTTTGGATCTTCTGTTGTTTTGATTTTTGAGACGAGGTGTCCGTGTAGCCTGTGCTGGCCTTGAGCTTATGACCCTCTGTGTCAGCCACCCTAGTGCTGCTATTACAGGTGTGTATCACCACACATAGCAGCTTAGTGACAATTGCATTTTCTAAAATACTTTGTTCTCTGCCTGACCCCCATACTAGCATGGACTCTAAGGTTGGACCCCAGGCTGTACCACTGACCTGTATTCCCAGCCTTTTTCATGGTCTTAATAATTTGAATTTTTAGCAAAAGCACAAGTATGTTAGTTCTTGAAAGAACTTATAACTTCTTACAGATTCACAGTCATTCCTAATTAATCTTACATAAATACAAAGTTTTCTACATAAAAATCATATGAACACCCCCCCTTTAGATTTTTTACTCCCTTGATTTTCAGTAAAAAGAAGGAAGAACAGTTTATCATAACCATCAAAGTTTGGAATGCCAGACTGTATGTAAATCCTACTCACTATGTTCCTTGTGTTCCAAATTTTTTTAACACTAGATTTATTGAAGTACATCTTATAGAAAGAACTGTTAACTTATTTTGTGAGGTTGCCGCATACATTGATGTTACTACCATGGGGGTGTAGAGCATTTCCAGTATTGGGTCCCTGTGCTCTTTTTTAAAACCAGCTCCTTCTTGATAGCTGACAGTCACTGTTAAACATGTCCGTAGTTTCTCTCTTTCCTGAAAGTCATATGGATAGAATCATACAGTATTAACTACTTGAGTGGAGAGTCTTTTAGTCAATAGAATGAATTTGAAATTTAAGTATGTTGCATGAACCTATTTGTTTCCTTTTATTGGTTAAGTAGCCTTCTGTTGTATGAGTTATACAGTATGTTTAACAATTCTCCAGCTGACAGACATCTGTAGTGATTCTAGTTTGGAGTCATTGTGAAGCCACTGCTATAAATATTTCCATACAGGTTTTCACATAAGCATGCCTACAATTAGAACAGTAGGATAATAAACTCGGTTACCGGGGCTGGCGAGATGGCTCAGTGGTTAAGAGCACCGACTGCTCTTCCGAAGGTCCCGATTTCAAATCCCAGCAACCACATGGTGGCTCACAACCATCGGTAACGAAACCTGATGCCCTCTTCTGGAGTGTCCGAAGACAGCTACAGTGTACTTACATATAATAAATAAATCTTTAAAAAAAAAAAAAAAAAAAAAAAAAAAAAAAAAACTCGGTTACCACTCTGTGAAGGTCCTGGCTCCCTTTGCACTCCTTAGCTGTCTGTGTGTGAGCATTGTAGTTGTTACATGTCTTGTTAGCATGTTTTGATATTTGTCTTTGTTGTTAAACTAATTGTTAATTTTGATTTTGCCTTTAAGTTTTTTATGAACTTATATGTGTATTTAAAACCTATCCCATAACCATACCATAGCAAGTTATTGTCTTCAATGACTGGAAGGTAGGCCTCAGTTTTTATTAATACTGATTCTAAATATTTACCATCACAAAAGTCAAGGAATAACCAAGTGAAATGAAATTATTTTATATTTCACCAGGATTCTTAAAATTATTGGTCAGTTTTAATTAGCTGTTTATACTAAAATCAGTTTTACTCATTTTTAGTACAGCAGGTTTGGTTTTGTTCTTTGTAAACTTTTTGGGGTATAATTCTATGCCATAAGATTCATTGTTATATAGTTCATTAATTTTAGTGAATTCCCACAGTTGGTACCACTTACTGCACACCATCCAGTTTCAGCATTTCCCTGTCACCTCAGAAAGAGCCTCACGCGCATGTACCCCCACAAACTGTTCTCGCCTCAAACCCTGGCAAGTGCTCATTATTTGGAACCTCTATAAAAGAGCTGTTTCTGTACATTTCATAGAATGAAATATGCAGTACACACTCTTCAGAAAAGCATTTTGAAATGTATTTCATTGTGGGGATAATTGTTGATTTTTATATGTTTCTTTTACACAGGCTTTTCTCTGTATTGAGTTCTCACATTGTCAGTATCACTCAGAAGTGGTAGTTTATTCTAGCACAGTAAATTCACTAAACACTGTGGGCACTGGAATTTATCCCTGCTGTAACCAGAAGGTTCTTCGATTTGATCCTACTCAGCTCACAAAGGTAAGTTGTTTATTTGCTTGTTTTAATCTTTGACTCTTTGTAAGTTTCATGTCTATACATATGTTGGTTATACCCACACACCACTGTCTCCCTTTAGCTCCTCCTAGTACCTAATACCTCCCTCACACCTTCATGGTTTTTATTGTTATTAATTACCCTCTGAACCTAGTTATTTCTGCCAGAGGAGCTAAAGGTAGGTTTTAATAATTCTGACTACATCCACATAGGAAACTACAGAGGGCACACACAGAAGTAAAGAGAGACAGAGAAATCTCCACCACTTCCTACTTGGTTAATAGTTTGCTTTCAAGCCTTTTTATTTTTAATCACTCTGATGATTTCACGGATATGTAAATCCACTCATCCCTCCACACTCTCTTTTTTTATTCTCAATGATAAAAGAACCTCTGGTGGAATCACCATGCCTGACCTCAAGCTTTGCTACAGAGCAATTGTGATAAAAACTGCATGGTACTTGTACAATGACAGACAGGCAGATCAATGGAATAGAATTTAAAATCCAGAAATGAACCCATACACCTATGGCCACTTGATCTTTGACAAAGGAGCTAAAACTATCCAGTGGAAAGAAGACAGCATTTTCAACAAATGGTGCTGGCACAACTGGTGGTTAGCATGTAGAAGAATGCAAATTGATCCATTCTTATCTCCTTGTACAAAGCTCAAGTCTAAGTGGATCAAGGAACTCCACATAAAACCAGAGACACTGAAACTTATAGAGGAGAAAATGGGAAAGAGCCTTGAAGATATGGGCACAGGGGAAAAATTCCTGAACAGAACAGCAATGGCTTGTGCTGTAAGATCAAGAATTGACAAATGGGACCTCATAAAATTGCAAAGCTTCTGTATGGCGAAGGGCACTGTAAATAAGACAAAAGGGCAATCAACAGATTGGGAAAAGACATTTACCAATCCTAAATCCAATAGGGGCTAATATCTAATATATATAAAGAACTTAAGAAGTTGGACTCCAGAAAACCAAATAACCCTGTTAAAAAATGGGGTACAGAGCTAAACAAAGAATTCTCAACTAAGGAATACCGAATGGCTGAGAAGAACGTAAAAATATATATATATGTTCAACATCCTTAATCACCAGGGAAATGCAAATCAAAACAAACCTGAGATTCCACCTCACACCTGTCAGAATGTCTAAGATCAAAAACTCAAGTGACAGCAGATGCTGGTGAGGATGAGGAGAAAGAGGAACATTCCTCCATTGTTGGTGGAACTGCAAGCTGGTGCAACCACTCTGGAAATCAGTCTGGCGATTCCTCAGAAAATTGGACATAGTTCTACCGTAAGATCCAGCAATACCACTCATGGACATATACCCAGAAGATGCTCCAACTTGTAATAAGGATACATGTTCTGCTATGTTCATAGCAGCTTTATTTATAATAGCAAGAAGCTAGAAAGAACCCAGATGTCCCTCAACAGAGGAATGGATACAGAAAATGTGGTACATTTACACAATGGAGTATTACTCAGCTATTAAAAACAATGAATTCATGAAATTCTTAGTCAAATGGATTGATCTGAAGGATATCACCCTGAGTGAGGTTACCCAATCACAAAAGAACACCCATGATATGCACTCACTGATAAGTGGATATTAGCTCAGAAGCTCAGAATTCCCAAGACACAATTTGCAAAACACATGAAACTCAAGAGGAAGGAAGAACAAAGTGTGTATACTTCTATCCTTCTTAGAATGGGGAACAAAATAACCATGGAAGGAGCTGCAGAGACAAAGTTCATAGCAGAGACTGAAGGAATAACATCCAGAAACTGCCCACCTGGGGTAACATCCCATAAACAACCACCAAACCCAGACACTATTGTGGATGCCAACAAGAGCTTGCTGACAGGAACCTGATATAGCTGTCTCCTGAGAGGCTCAGCCAGTGCCTGACAAATACAGAAGTGGATGCTCACAGTCATCCATTAGATGGAGTACAGGGTCCCCAATGAAGGAGCTAGAGAAAGTACTGAAGGATCTGAAGGTGTTTGCAACCCCCTAGGAGGAACAACAAAGAGAACTAACCAGTACCCCCGGAGTCCCCTGGGACTAAACCACCAATCAAAGAAAACAATACTGAGGAACTCCTGGCTCTAGCTGCATATGTAGCAGAGGATGGCCTAGTCGGTCATCAATGGGAGGAGAGGCCCTTGATCCTATGAAGTTTCTATGCTCCAGTGTAGAGGAATGCCTGGGCCAGGAAGTGGGAGTGGGTGGGTTGGGGAGCAGGGGGAGTGGATAGAGGATAGGGGATTTTCAGAGGGGAAACTAGGAAAGGGGATAACATTTGAAATGTAAATAAAGAAAATATCCAATAAAAAAATGAAAAAAAATTACTTCCCAACAACTACATGAAGGCTCACAACCATCTGTACAGATAGTGTACCTCACATACATAAAATAAATCTTAAAAAAAAAAAAAAAGACTCTTGGAGTTTCCTAACAGGCACTCAAAATTCTCCTTACATGACTCCATTCTTGGACCTTGCTCTGAAAGTATGGATCTCCCAATTCAGGGAGAACACTCAACAGACACATGTTCTCTGCATTCACCTTAGTGTACTGCAAACAGAAGTTTGGTTGGTCAAAGCTAAAAGCAACATAGTCCTGAGCCAGCTCCAGCCTGCTCCCTACTTCCATGGTCTCTGCTTCCATGTGCTCCAGATCTTTTCCTCTCCTCTCCTCTCCTCTCCTCTCCTCTCCTCTCCTCTCCTCTCCTCTCCTCTCCTCTATTCTCTTTTCTTTTCCTTTCTTTTCTCTACTTTTCTCCTTTTCCTTTCTTTCCAAGAATTATGTGAGTCAGGCATATTGACTCACACCTGTAATACTAGCATTCAGGAGGCTAAAGTGGGAAGGTTTCAACGATTTCAGGACCAACCTGAACTTCATGGTGAATTTCAGTCTAGCCTGGGCTATAGAACAGGACCCTACCTTCAGAAACAAATACATTTTAGGCACAAATTATTGGTAGGGTTTTTTGGTTGGTTAGTTGGCTTTGGTGTTGGATATGTTATACTCCACGCTACTCTTCTTTTTTTTAAAGATTTATTTAGGTATGTGTAAGCATGTTTTGCCTGCATATATGTCTGTGCACCATGCGTGTCCTGGTACCCGTGAAGGTCACAAGAGGGCATCAGATCTGAAACTGAGTTGTGGATGGTCTTAAACCACCATTTGGCTTCTGAGAACTGAACTTTGATTTTTTTTTTCTTGGATATTTTATTTACATTTCAAATGTTATTCCCTTTCCTGGTTTCCCCTCAAGAAACCCCCTCTCCCTCCTTCTATGAGGGTGCTCACCCACCTGCTCACCTACTCTTGCCTCCCTACCCTGGCATTCCCCTACACTGGGGCATTGAGCCTTCCCCAGACCAAGGGCCTATTCTTCCATTGATATCCGACAAGGCCATCCTCTGCTACATTTGCAGCTTGGAGCCATGAGTCCTTCCTTGTATACTCTTTGGTTGGTGATTGAGTTCCTGGAAGCTCTGGGGGCTCTGGTTAGTTGATACTGTTGTTCTTCCTATGGGTTGCAAACCCCTTCAGCTCCTTCAATCCTTTCTCTAACTCCTCCTTGGGGACCCTATGCTCAGTCCAATGGTTGGCTGCAAGGATCTGCCTCTGTATTTGCCAGGTTCTGAAAGAGCCTCTCAGGAGACAGCTATATCAGGCTCCTGTCAGCACGTACTTCTTGACATCCACAATAGTGTCTGGGTTTGGTGTCTGTATATGGGATGGGTCCCCAGGTGGGGCAGTCTCTGGATGGCCTTTCTTTCTCTCAGGATGATATTTACTAATCCTATCCATTTGCCTGTGAATTTCATGAATTCATTGTTTTTAATAGCTGAGTAGTACTCCATTGTGTAAATGTACCACATTTTCTGTATCCCTTCCTCTGTTGAAGGATATCTGGGTTCTTTTCAGCTTCTGTCTATTATAAATATGGCTGCTATGAACATAATGGAGCACTGTGTCCTTGTTATATGTTGGAGCATTCAAGTCTCTGAAGACAGAAATCAAAGATCTCAGAAGGTGGAAAGATTCCCCCATGGGTTGGCAGGATTAATATAGTAAAAATGGCCATCTTGCTGAAAACAATCTACAGATTCAATCAAAATTCCAACTCAATTCTTCATAGAGTTGGAAAGAGCAATTTGCAAATTAATTTGGATTAAAACAACAACAACCCAGAATATCGAAAACTATTCTCAACCATAAAAGAACTTCTAGGGGAATCACGATCCCTGACCTCAAGCTGTATTACAGAGCATTAGTGATAAAAAAACTGCATGGTATTGGTACAGAGGCAGGCAGGTAGATCAGTGGAACAGAATTGATGACCCAGAAATGAACCCACATACCTATGGTCACTTGATCTTTGACAAAGGAACTATAACCATCAAGTGGGAAAAAGACAGAATTTTCAACAGATGGTGCTGGTTCAACTGGTGGTCAGTAGGTAGAAGAATGCAAATTGACCCATTCTTATCTCCTTTACAAAGCTCAACTCCAAGTGGATCAAGGACCTCCACATAAAACCAGATACAGTGAATCTAATAGAAGAGAAAGTGGGGAAGAGCCTCTAACACATGGGCACAGTGGAAAATTTCCTGAACAGAACACCAATGGCTTATGCTCTAAGATCCAAGAATCGAGAAATGGGACCTCATAAAATTGCAAAGCTTAGGGCTGGAGAGATGGCTCAGCGGTTAATAGTACTAACTGCTCTTCCAAAGGCTAATAGCACTGACTGCTCTTCCAAAGGTCCTGAGTTCAAGTCCTAGCAACTACATGGTGGCTCACAATCATCTGTAATGAGATCTTTAACCCTCTTCTGGTGCATCTGAAGGCAGCTACAGTGTACTTACATATAATAAAAAATAAATCTTTGGGCCAGAGCAAGCAGAGGTCTTGAGTTCAATTCCAGCAACCACATGATTTCTCACAACCATCTGTACAGCTAAAGTGTACTCATATACATAAAATAAATAAATATTTTCTTAAAATTGCAAAGCTTCTGTAAGGCAAAGGACACTGTCAATAGGACAAAATGGCAACCAACAGATTGGGAAAAGATCTTTACCAACCCTACATCCGATAGAGGGCTAATATCCAATATATACCAAGAATTCAAGACGTTAGACTCCAGAGAATAACCAAATAACCCTATTAAAAAATGGGGTACAGAGCTAAACAAAGAATTCTCAACTGAGGAAAAAGCAAATGCCTGAGAAGCACCTAAAGAAATGTTCAACATCCTTAATCATTAGGGAAATGCAAATCAAAACAACCCTGAGATTAGAAACACCAATTAGAATGGCTAAGTTAAAAAACTCAGGTGACAGCAGATACTGGCAAGGATGTGAAGAAAGGAACACTTCTCCATTGCTGGTAGGATTGCAAGCTGGAATAACCACTTTGGAAATCAGTCTGGCAGTTCCTTAAAAAATTGGACATAGTACTACCTGTGGACCCAGCTGTACCATTCCTGAACTTGGATCTTTTGCAAGAGAAACCACTGCTCTTAACAGCTGAGCCATCATCTCTCCAGCCCCCTTTTAAACACAGGTTCTCATATATTCCAGAATGCCTCCAACTTGCTAGGTAGCTGTCTTAGTCAGGGTTTCTATTCCTGCACAAACATCATGACCAAGAAGCAAGTTGGAGAGGAAAGAGTTTATTCAGCTTACACTTCCATACTGCTGTTCATCACCAGAGGAAGTCAGGACTGGAACTCAAGCAGGTCAGAAAGAAAGAGCTGATGCAGAGGCCATGGTGGGATGTTCCTTACTGGCTTGCTTCCCCTGGCTTGCTCAGCCTGCTTTCTTATAGAACCAAGACTACCAGCCCAGAGATGGTCCCACCCACAAGGGGCCTTTCCCCCTTGATCACTAATTGAGAAAATGCTTTACAGTTGTATCTCATGGAGGCATTTCCTCAACTGAAGCTCCTTTTTCTGTGATAACTCCAGCTGTGTCAAGTTGACACAAAACTAGCCAGTACAATTGACCCCTTGTCAACTTGACACACAAACACATCACTAGTAAGCCTAAACCCTTAATTTCTTATTCATCCCCAAGATCTAAACAACTTTAAAAGTCCCACAATCTTTACATATTAAAAGTCAATCCCTTTAAATAAAATGTCCAATATCTTTTAAAATCCAAAGTCTTTTTTACAATTAAAAGTCTTTTAACTGTGGCCTTCACTAAAATAGTTTATTTCTTCAAGAGGGAAAATATCAGGGTACAGTCACAAGCAAAAGCAAAAATCAATCTCTAACCATCCAATGTCTGGGATCCAACTCACAATCTTCTGGGCTCCTCCAAGGGCTTGTGACACTTCTCCAGCCAGGCCCTTTGTAGCACACACGTTGTCCTCTAGGCTCCCAGATGCCTGTATTCCACTGCTGCTGCTCTTGGTGGTCTTCTCATGTTACTGGCATCTCCAAAACACTGCATGACCCCTTCAGTCCTGGACCATCAATTGCAACTGAGGCTGCACCTTCATCAATGGCCTTCCATGGCCTCTCACAGTGCCGAGCCTCAGCTGCTCTGCGTGCCTCTTCATGCCTTCAAAACCAGTACCACCTGGGTGACCCTTACACATTACCAAGTCCCACTGTAGCATGAGGTACAACCTTGACTATCTCTGGAACACAGCCTCTTTGTGCTTTCAGAAAACACTTCCCCTGAAGATGTCACCTCAATGATGCTGGTCTCTTCTTCTTCTTCTTTTTTTTTTTTTTTTTTTTTTTTGAGATTTTTTTTTTAATTAGGTATTTTCCTCGTTTACATTTTCAATGCTATCCCAAAGGTCCCCCATACCCACCCCCCCAATCCCCTACCCACCCACTGCCCCTTTTTGGCCCTGGCGTTCCCCTGTACTGGGGCATATAAAGTTTGCAAGTCCAATGGGCCTCTCTTTGCAGTGATGACCACTAGGCCATCTTTTGATACATATGCAGCTAATCTCCACTAATTTCTTAGCTCCAGCTAACCAGCATCAACAGTCCCAGTAATGCAAAGGTTTTGCTTTAGTAGTTCTGGTATCTTGTTAATCACAGCTGATTCTTCAGCCCCAGCTAACCAGAACCACACAATCTTCACAATCCAAAATAGCAATGGCCCTGAAAAGAGTCTTTAATTTTCCCTCTGAAATTTTACAAGCCAGACCTCCATCTTCTGCACTGTTCTCAACATTATCTTCCTAGCTCCTACACAACATCTGACAGAGCTCTTAACAACGAGTGGATCTTCAAGCCCAAAGTTCCAAAGTCCTTTCACAGTCCTCCCCCAAACATGGTCAGGTTGTCACAGGAATACCCCACTCCTGGTACCAATTTGTCTTAGTCAGGGTTTCTATTCCTGCACAAACATCATGACCAAGAAGCAAGTTGGGGAGGAAAGAGTTTATTCAGCTTACACTTCTATAATGCTGTTCATCACCAGAGGAAGTCAGGCCTGGAACTCAAGCAGGTCAGAAAGCAGGAGCTGATGCAGAGGCCATGGAGGGATGTTCCTTACTGGCTTGCTTCCCCTGGCTTGCTCAGCCTGCTTTCTTATAGAACCAAGACTACCAGCCCAGAGATGGTCCCACCCACAAGGGGCCTTTCCCCCTTGATCACTAATTGAGAAAATGCCTTACAGTTGTATCTCATGGAGGCATTTCCTCAACTGAAGCTCCTTTTTCTGTGATAACTCCAGCTGTGTCAAGTTGACACAAACTAGCCAGTACAGTAAATGATCTTGAATGTGTGATCTGTTTGCTTCTGTTACCAGAGTGCTGGGATTACAGGCTTGTGCCAGCACCCTTGGTTTATATAATACTGAGGGAAGAATCCAAGTTTTCTGTGTATACTAGACAAGCGTTCTATCAACTGAGCTACATCCCCTGTCCAAAAAGGGGTTTTTTATTTGTTTTTTATAGTACTATGACTTGACTTAGAGTTCACACATGCTAGGCAGGTACTCTGCCACTAAACTGTATTCTTACCCCTTACAGTATTCTTTAATTTTCCTTTTCATGCAGTAGCTTACTTGGGTTATCTTTTTGTGTCATTTTATTTGACATATACCATAATATATTTAATCATTCTCCTAGGGAAGAACATTTACGTTGTTTCCAAATTGGTGCTATTTCAGTATCACAGTGAATATCCTAACATATAAACCTTGATGTGATATCTGAGTATTACTATATATTAGACTCCTTGATCATTAACATTTTTAAAATGTTAGAGGGATGGGGCCCTATTGCCATGGCACACTTGTCAATTCAGATGACAATTTGGCAGCAGTCAGTGCTCTCTTTCATCATGTGGCTACCAGGAATCAAACTCAAGTCATCAGGCTTTGCAGCAAGTACCTTTACCTGTTTGACACATATATAATCTTATCAGGCAAATCACTATTTTTTTTAATGTTGTGAACATTGGGATTTTAAATTTCATGAGAGGATGAAAGGAATCTAATATGCACTAAGATTAAGCCATGCACAGATGTGAGAGTCATCTGGCTGTGAAGTGTCACCTCATTGATCACCATGGTTGATTCAGATGACCTCGTTGACTAAATAAGTTTCCCTTCCTCGCCACAGCTCCATGTCTGTCCTAAAGCTGTACCTTAAGGTGCACAAGTGCACCAGGGATGGTGGGTCACACCTTTAATCTCAGCACTCAGGAGGCAGAGGCACTCATATCTCTGAGTTTGAGAGGCCACCCTAGTCTACATAGTGAATTCCAAGACAGCTAGGTCTGCATAAGAAGACCCTCTCTTAGGGAAAGAAAAGATAAATAGTCATACAGTGGAATACTGTACATTAAAGCAAATATTACAATTAATGTGGAAACATTGTTTAATTATAAATACATAAAGCTAAAGAAAACAAGGCAAAACTAAACTCTAGTGTCTAGGCATATACCTACAAGAGGCAAAAGAATAAAAGAAAGAAGTGACTATCAGAATTGGAATATGTGGCAGAGGGTCATCTTTTGAGAAAAAGGAAGCAGTTACATAAGATGGAAGGGAAGCAGGAAGCGTTACAGGCATATTGTTTCATTTTTTAAATGATTATTACATTCTTGAGGACACACGTGCCACAGAGTATCTGTGGAGGTCAGAGGACAGCTTGCAGGAATGGGTTCTCTCTTTCCACCAGGTGATCCCAGGGGTCAGAGTCATCAGGCAGTGACTTGAGTACTCTCCACCTCAGTGTTGTTTCTTGTTAATTATAGGCGTATGTCTGAGTTTATATATGAACATGTACATGCAGGGACACAGAGGCCAGAGGTGTTGGATCATCTGGAGCTGGAGTTTTATACATGGTTCTGAGCTTCCTGATGTGTGTGCTAGTAGTTGAACTCTGTTCCTCTGTGTGGTGGTTTGAATAGGTGTGGTCCCCATAGATTCATGTGTGTAAACGCTTGGCCATCTGGAGTGGTACTGTTAGGAGGTGTGGCCTTGTTGTAGGAAGTGTGTCACTGTGGAGGCAGGCTTTGAGTTCTCGTACATATGCTCAAGCTCTGCCCAATATGGAACACAATTCCTTTTTTGCTGCCTGCAGATCAAGATGTAGAGCTCTCTGCTCCTCTAGCACCATGGTCTGTACACTGCCATGCTTCCTGCCATGATAGTAGACTAAACTTCTGAAACTGTAAGGCAGACCCAGTTAAATGTTGTCATTTTTAAGAGTCGTCATAGTCATGGTGTCTCTTCACAGCAGTGAAATCCTAAGACATTTTGCCAGAACAGTACACATGCCTTAACCACCCAACCACATATCTAGACCCCCAATGTTGTTGCTTTTTGTTGTTGTTTTGTTTTTTCTTTAAGACAGGGTTATCCCATGTAGCCCTGGCTTTCCTGGAACTTGCTCTATTGACCAGACTGACCTCAAACTCACAGAAGTCCACCTGCCTCTGTCTGGCCAATGTTGTTTCTTAATGTGGATGTTGATCATCTCAGGTATTTGTTCAGATGTATGCTTATGTTTCCACTTCTTTTCTGTATTTTTCTTCTTTAGGGAAAAAGTATAAAATATGTTGACTAAAAAGAGATAAATATGACCTATAATGTTTTTATTCTTAAGAATTTAATATAGGTATATAATATGATCATATCAACCTTTACTTCTCCCCTCCAGCTCTCCTCATATGTCCTCAACATGTTCCCCTCCTAAGTTCATGGGTTTTTTTTCTTCCTTTTTTGGATAAACCTCCCAGTTCAGTTAGTATTCCCCATACATGCATGAGTGTATAGCCACCCAGTGGAGCATGGGACTCCTACCAGTGGCCACATTCTTCAAGATGAGTGATTCCCCCTCCCCTAGGAATTATCAACCGCCAGTAGCTCTTCAGTAAGAGGTGGAGCCTGAGATCATCTACCCTGTCTGTGGCACAATTTAGATTGGCTTACTCTCACAAAGTGTCTTTGTCAGTGTTCTGCTGTGAACACACACCATGACCAAGGCAACTCTTATAAAGGAAAGCAGTTAATTGAGCTGGCTTACAGTTTCAGAGGTTCAGTCCATTATCATCATAGCAGGAACATGGTGCTGGAGAAGGAGCTGAGTGTTCTACATCTGGATCTGTAGGCAGCAGTGTGTGTGTGGTGGGGGTAGGAGGGACTGACTGACTGACTGACTGACTGACTGGGCCTGGTTTTGGCTTTTGAAACCTCAAAGCTCACCCCTAGTGACATACTTTCTTTAACAAGGCCATACCTCCTAAAGCTTCCCAAGTAGTACCATTTCCTGATAACTGAGCATTCAAACATATGAGCCTATGGGGGCCATTCTTATTCAACCGCTAAGCACAATGTGAGTTCCTGAGTGCAGTATTCATGCCGTGCCCAGAAAACAGCACCTCACAGTACTTTTTCTCCCTGTCTTACATTTCCCCCCCCTTTTCTTACTATTCCCTGAGCTTTGGTGTGTATATGTGGCATGTTAATATGGGTGTCCCATTTATGAGTGACCACTGCATCTCTTTAAAGATTGTCTTTATAATGAACCTACCTCTAACAGCGTCTCTTATGTCTGACAGGGCTGTAAGGTGAGGGACCACATGGTGGTTCTTCATGATCAAGGAGAAAATGATGATTCGCCTTCTTGCCCACCTGCTAAAATACTGGATGATCTGCACAAGCACAAAGACGTCATTGCTGTGCCTTTTTTAAAAGATGCAGTTAGGTGAGGAAAAAGAACACTAGCTTTTCAGCTTTATTCAGTGCTTTCCATTTCATGATCCACTGTCTCCAAGTGTTTTCTCATATCAATATTGGCAGTCCTCAGATAGTTACAATTTCAGAGCTGGACTGGGGAATATAGCTTGGTTTATCATGTATCAATAGCTGTTTATCATGTACAAAGACCTGATTTGATCCCAGCATTAATTAGGGTTTCTATTTCTGTGATGAAACAACATGAGCCAAAACAAACTGGGGAGGAAAGGATTTATTTATTTGGCTCACACTTCTACATTGTAGTCCATCACTGAAGAAAGCCAAGACAGGAACTCAAGCAGGGCAAGAATCTGCAGGCGGGAGCTGATGCAGAGGCTTTGGAAGAATGCTGCTTACTGGCTCATTCATCATGGCTTGCTCAGCCTTCTTTCTCACAGAGCACAGGACCACCAGCCCAGGGATGGCTGTACACACAATGGGCTGGGCCCTCCCCCATTAATCACTAGGAAAATGTCCTCAGGGCTTGGCTGCAGCAGATCTTATGAAGGCATTTTTTTTTTTTTTAAATTGAGGTTCCCTCCTCTCAGATGACTTTAGCTTGTGTTAAGGTGACATAAAAGTATCAGCACAGAGGGTGAGGTGGGAGGGAAAGAAAGTCTCACTGAAATCATGATGCTTTACACCCAAAACAAACAGATTTATCTGACAGATAAAATATAAAAATACAGGAAGTCCAAGGTGTGGAAAAACTTAACAAAAAGAACTTAGAAACTAAAAATTTTGAGATCTTGTTTTTCGAGACAGGGTTTCTCTGTATAGCTCTGGCTGTCCTGGAACTCACTTTGTAGACCAGGCTGGCCTCGAACTCAGAAATCTGCCTGCCTCTGCCTCCCGAGTGCTGGGATTAAAGCTGTGCGCTACCACACCCGACAAATTTTGAGATCTTAAACCCAATTTTTGAAAATGTTGATTTCTTTCCCCACTTTTCTTAGCCCCACCACCACCAACCTGGTCTCACACCATCATCATGGGGATTAGACCTCCGGCCTCAAGCACACTGAACAAGCCTTCCACCAGTGAGCTATCTCAGAGCCAAGAACTTGTTAAATACTTGATTGACACAAATGGGGAAGATTTGCAGCTGGATCATTGGAACTCTTAAGTTCAGTCGTTTTGTGATCACTTTTGTGGGTTTGTACCTGCAACAAGCTAGAGGACTCTATAAAGAGGCTTCAGCATGCCTTTAATCCCAGCACTTGGGAGACAGAGGCAGGCGGATTTCTGAGTTTGAGGCCAGCCTGGTCTACAGAGTGAGTTCGAAGATAGCCAGGGCTACACAGAGAAACCCTGTCTCGAAAAACAAAACAAAACAAAAAAGAGGCTTCAGAGAGCCAGAGTAGTACACCAGCCTTTTTCCATCTACTACCCGGCATTTAAAGGGATTTTCTAATGTAACAGTGTGCCTCTTATGGGAGATCTGCCAGGGTAAGTAATTACCAAACATATTAAAAGTATAAATATTGCCAGCCATAGGAAGAAATGAGAGCAACATAAGAGGCAGAGGCAACTAATCTCAGAGTGAGTTCCAGGATGGCCAGGGCTACACAGACCCTTTCTCAAAACAAAACAAAACAACAACAAAACAAGCTATAAGAAATATTTGCAGTAGCAAAGTAGTCCACGTGTATAAGAGCACTGTTTGTGCAGTGCCTAGGGAAGCCAGAAAGAGTGTCGCATTTCCCTAACTGCAGGTGGCTGTAAGGCATAGGGTCTCCTCCACAAGAGTAGCAAGCGCTTTAGCCCCTCCTGTAAATTGTTAAGAAATTGACTGTCTCTCTGTAAAAATGTCTTTTTCATTTAAGTGATCCTGGGGTTGGCTCCTGTGATGAAAAAGGCCTGGAATATGAAATTTTACTGGAACCAAATACACCGTGGGGCTCCAAAACTGGGGAGCTCAATGCTGTGAGTAACTTTTCAATATAATGTATATTTGAAACCATTGATGACATTTTATCTTTATAACATACTAGATACCTAATATGTTTACATTGAAATTGAACTGAATATCCAATCATAGTACAATAGTATGCTGAGTGAATAAAATTGTAAAGAGTGATAAGTAATATAATATATGACTTCAATAAATTAATAACTGATAAAGTTTTATATATATATAACTTGGGCTGGCAAAATGGCTCAGCAGTTAAGACTTCCAAAGTTCCTGAGTTCAAATCCCAGCAACCACATCAACCACATGGTGGCTCACAACCATTCGTGAGATCTACCCTCTAGGCCTTCTATTATAGACAAATAATGAATTGAGAAATGAAGAAAATGTAAGTCCATATTTTGTTCCCTTCTTGTTCTATAATATTTTGGTATGGAATGTGTTTCATTTTTCTTTTTTTTTTTTTTAGATTTATTTTTTTAATTTATTTTTTACACTCCATATTCCATTCCTGCCCCCCCCCCCCATCCACCATCTGACTGTTCCATATCCCACACCTCCTCCCCACCCCACCCTGTCTCCACGTGGATGCCCTCACCTCCACCCGACCTGACCTCTAAACTCCCTGGGGCCTCCAGTCCCTTGAGGGTTAGGTACATCATTTCTGAATGAACACAGACCTGACAGTCCTCTACTGTATGTGTGTTGGGGTCTCATATCAGCTGGTGTATGATGTCTGTTTGGTCGTCCAGTGTTTGAGAGATCTCGGGGGTCCAGATTAATTGAGACTGCTGGACCTCCTGCAGGATCACCCTTCTCCTCAGCTTCTTTCAGACTTCCCTAATTCAACAACAGGGGTCAGCTGCTTCTGTCCATTGGTTGGGTGCAAATATCTTCACCTGACTCTGTCAGCAGCTTGTTGGGTCTTTCAGAATGCAGTCATGATAGATCCCTTTCTGTGAGAGCTCCATAGCCTCAGTAATAGTGTCAGGCCTTGGGGCCTCCCCTTGAGCTGGATCCCACTTTGGGCCTGTTGCTGGACCTTCTTTTTCTCAGGCTCCTCTCCATTTCCATCCCTGTCATTCTTTCAGACAGGAACATTATGGGTCAGAGACGTGACTGTGGGATGGGAAGCCCATCCCTCATTTGATGTCCTGTCTTCCTGCTGGAGGTGGGCTGGGGGCAGCGGGGGGGGGGGGGGACTGATCTGGTATTGGGTGAGGGAAAAGGACTGAAGCCCTGAGGGCCAGCAGAAAAAAATGTAAACAGGCAACCTTAGGAAATAGGAGGTTGGGGGGCCCCCCCCATAATGCACCAGAGACCTGGGAGGTGAGAGACTCCCAGAACTCAAAGGACCTTAGATGAAAGGCCCGACAGTAGGGAGAGGGAACTTATAGAGCGTTTCATGAGAAAGTGAAGAACTCTGACAGCTACACAAATACAAGATGATGAATAGTAATTTAGGAATCACATGTGCACTATATAATTCATAATAAATACAAATATGAAGGTGTTACAGAAATAAAGGGTACAGGTGAGAAAGAGGAGCCATGGTGGAGGAAGGAGGAGGAGAGAGAAGACAGGACAGAGAGAGAGAAAGAGAGAGAGAGAGAGAGAGAGAGAGAGAGAGAGAGAGGATGGAAAGCAAGGAGAGGAGAGAAGGAGAGGGAGGTAGGAAAGAAGAAAAGACAAAGAGTCTCACCTGCTGTCTTATACCTAATGGAAGAGCACAGGGAAAACAGGGCAGCTCTGAGAAGATGCATTCTCAGCGAGGCAGAGCGGGGAGAGAGAGGAGTGGACTAATGGAGAAAGAAGAGAAAGAGAAAGCCCGGGGAGAGAGAGTGAGAGGAGAGAGGGAACACAGATAGAAGAGAAAACAAAGGAGGAGAAAGAGCAGGAGGGAGCAAGAGGGAAGTGGGCACAGTGGTCATTTTGTGCACTGCTGTAAGCACAGAAACAGCTTCCCAGTCATATCCATTGAAGGACAGGATTGCCCTCAGTGATGTGCAGTCTTAACACTCAACATGGCAGAGGGGGAATCAAAGAGAGAGATGGAGGGGGAGAGAAGGGAGAGAAAGTGAGAGACAGGACAGAGAAAGAGAAAAAAGGAGAGAAAGAATGAGGAGATGTAGGAAGACAAGAGGAGAGTGAGGAGAGACAGTGGGGGCAGGGGGGCAACCTAGAAGGGGATAACCAGGTCCTCCATTTATACACAACTATCAGAGCACAGAGCCCACTAGAGGACCCTGCTGGTCCCAGAACAGGAGAGGGGGAGGGGAGAGAGGTGAGCTAGAGATGAGAGTGGAGTGGAGAGATACCTTGAGGAGAGTGAAAGGAAAAATGGAGTGTGAGAAAGGTGGAAGCAGGAGAGAGAGAGCAGAGAGTAGGGGAGAGATGGAGAGGAAAAATGGAGAGGAGAGAAAACAGAGAGGAAAGCATGGTAAGAGAGACAGAGACACGAGAGAATGGAGAAAGAACAGAGACGGGGAAAACAAGCAGAGAGTAAACAGAGGGATGAGAGGTGAGGTACAGAGGAGACAGGAGAAAAAGAAGAGGAGAAAGCATAAAGAGAGCAGAGTGAAGGGACGGGAGACACAGAAGAAAGAAGGGAGAGAGGACAAGAAGAAAAGAGAAGAGACCGTTAAGGGGGACAGTGAAGAGATAGAATGGGGAACAGAAGACAGGGCAAAAGTGAGAAATTTCACACACTAATGTAAGAGCACACAGACCAGGTCCCGATTAGAGGTGCAGATCTCAGGGAGACAGGTGCTCAGCCTTCAACACAGCTCTGCCATTTCCAGCTTCGTGACCAACCAACGCCCATGCAATACATTTATTATATGCATTTATACACATACACGTATGTATAATTTGAAGCCTAGGTTCTGCATATACAATAAAACATGTACTATTTGTCTTTGTAAGCTTGGTTTATTTCACTTAGCATAGTGATTTCCAGTTGCATGCACTCTTTTCCCTAAGGCTCCATCCTATTCCGTGTGTGTGCCATATGTTATTCATCCAGCCATTTGTTGATAAACATCTAGTCTGGATTTGTTTCCTGGCCTTTGTGAATAGTACAATAAGCACAAATATGTGACTATCTTGTGATGTGTCAAGTTGGAACTGGTTGGGCGTGAACACAGCATGCTTCCGTTGGGTCATGTGGGAATTCTAGTTTCAGTTTGTTGAGAAACCTCCTTCCATAGTGGCTGCCCTGTGTAAGCTCCTGCCAGCAGTAGGAGCTTCTTTTTCTATAGACCCACTGGCATTGGTATTTGTTTCCTTAATGCTAGCTAGTTTAGGCAGGGATTTTAAAAGACTGACATATTAGACTAAGGTATCATTCTCAGCCTAAGTTTAAAATTAGTTAAACCTGAAAATGTAACTTGTAACCATGTGAAAATATGGAGTTGCCATGCAGGATTGTTAACCTACTGTTCCTCTGCCTTTTAGTTCTTGTCACTGAAAAACTGGACTCTGCAGTTGGTAAGTGAACCACTGGATTCAATTTCTGTGGACATCTTACTTCTGCATTGATGTTTGATAATGAAATCTTAGCATCTTATTTTACAAACAGTGGTTAAATGTTTGTCTTCTTGTCAGCCTTTCCAGTTTTGCACTTGTGAAGAAAATGTCCTAGTTATTTAAGAAAAACATACACCCTAGTGTGGTGACTCAGGCCTGTAATCCCACAATTAGAAGGCTGAGGGAAGATTCTGGTTAAAGAAAAAGATGCATATGTGCCACCAGTGTCGGGGTGCCCTTGAAGCTGGAGTTGCCAGCCAATGTGATCCACCTGCCCTGAGTCCTAGAACATGAACTGTAGTCCTTTTGCAAGAGCAGCAAATGGTCTTATTCACTGAGCCATCATTCTAGGCCCTGGTTTAAAGACTCTTTAAAGTCACTGTTAAGTCACTTTTAGGGGCTGTAATATGGCATAGCAGTTAAGGGTGCATGCCCCCAAGCCTGAAGGCCTGAGTGTAATCCCTGGAACCCGCAAGGCGGAGAGGACAGACTCCAGGAAGTTTTCTCTGAGCTCTTCTCACCTATGTCCACATACTAAATTATCAAGCATATAAATGTGGCCAAATCACATTTGAGTCTAATAATAAGTACCCTGGAGGGGCATTTTGTTTTACTTTGTTTTGTTTTTTCTATTTGGCTTCTCAGATAATTTCATGTTGCCCAGGCTGGCCTGGATTTGTGTGTAACTGAGAATGACTCTGAGCTCCTGATCCTCCTGCCTCTACCTTCCCAGTGCTGGGACCACCAACATGTAGAACTGGATTGTGTGTGTCTGTTCTGTTTGTTTGTTTGCTTGTTTTGTTTTTGAGGAGTATTCTCCAGTGTATAGAACAGACTAGCCTCAAGTTTACCATACTTCTGTTTTGGTCTCCCAGTATTTTATTAGTTCATTTTTAAGTATTTATTTTCCTTTGTCTGTGTGTCTGTGTGTGCACATGGCCTCTGAGGACCCACAGAGGCCAGAGGCCTTGGATACTGTGGAGTTCAGGTTATGGGTGGTTGTGACTAAGGTACTTGATGTGGA
Source organism: Mus musculus (assembly GCF_000001635.26). Lineage (NCBI taxonomy): Eukaryota > Metazoa > Chordata > Mammalia > Rodentia > Muridae > Mus > Mus musculus. The sequence continues at coordinate 23,588,887 of NC_000077.6, read as the reverse complement.
TGCTGGCAATCCACCAGTGTCCTTCAGGAAAGTAGTGCACACGCGTAACTGCTGAGCCACATCTCCAGCCCCGCTTTATTAAATGTGTTCTTAGGAGTCTGTGTGTGACGGTAATGTGGGATTTGTAAGAGATGGATCTTTCTCTGCACTTAGAAACAACAGTCGCTGTTCTCAGAAGAGGAAGAGTATACCACGGGGTCTGAGGTCACTGAAGATGAAGTCGGTGATGAAGAAGAAATTGCCAAGAAACAAAGTAATTAAAATCAACCCTCACAGTATGGAGAGCTATATTCTGAACCTTTTAATGCAAACATGGGGGATTGGCTTTATATGTTTAGTAAGGTTACACAAGAAAAAGGAACGAAAATGAAGATCCATTAATATTCCCTAACCCAGGCTGGCCTGATGGTTCATCAGGTAAAGGTGCTTGCTGCCAAGCCATACCTAGAACCCACATGGTAGACAGAACTAACTCTTCTTACAAGTTGTCACTCTGGCTTCCACACATGCATGTGTGCTACGGTGCTCACATGCTCACACAAACACAGAGAAAATAAACCCTGGTGCTCTGTGTGTACAGTATTTACTCTGGGGCGTGGGGGAATGATGATTGAGCAGTTAAGAGAGCGTGCTGCTCTTCTAGAGGACCCAAGTTTGAGCCCCACTACCCACATCCAGTGGCTTATAACTCCTTGTCTTTAGTCACTAAGTTTTAATACTAACTAGTGGTTTCTATGAATACATTTCTCAGTTAAGAAAGATCATACCTATTTCTACATTGCTAGGTTTTTGTAGTGAATGAATGTTGTAATTTAGAAAATGCTTTTTTTAATTTAAGATCATACAGAATTTTCCCTTTGTAATATCAGTCAGTCTAATACTGATTGACTTTTCAAGTGTTAAACTCATTTGTTAAGGAAGTATTGTGTTTATGTTTGATACCATTTGACATGCTAATAAATGACTAAGAAGTTTTTGTTGCTGTCCATTGGAACATTTTCAGCACTCTTAGGAATCTTTTTCTGAGTTTTGATTTCACATAGTCCTAGATGAGAAAGTGTATTGTTTACTCTTTCGGTAGGGAAGGAGATGGGGCTAGGGACTGACTTAGAGGTCTCAGGCTCCCGAGCAGTGCTCATCACTGAGCTGCAATCAGCCTGGGTAGCTCTTGTCCATAATGGCATGTTGCAGATTTTCCTTCATAAGTCATGATAAAATTCAGCAATGAAGCTGTTTGGCCCTGGAAATTTTTACATAGGTGGTTTTAAATTATGAATTTGATTTCTTTATTGTAATGTTGCTCAAGTTTTCAATTTTTTATGTGTTTTATTAATGAATATTGTTGAAGAAATTGTATCTATCTCACCTAATTCACTGGCATAAAGTTGTTCTTTCCTTTGCATCTGAAGGACAATGCTGGCTTCTTTGGTTGTGGAATTAGTAACTTCTCTTCTTTCCTTGGTTAGTTTAGAGTTGTACTGCTAACAATTTCAAAGAAACAGATTTGTGTGTCATATATTTCTCTATAGCTTGTCTTACATTTGCTCTCATAGTATTCCCTTCTCTATAATTACTCGGAACTGAGTCTGCCTGGGTAAAGATGGGGGAGGTTACAGCATCCTGAGCACGTCACATCCATGCAGTAGGAATTTAGGCTCTGCAGCAGGTGTCTTTCTTGTGTTTCTTCTCCTCTCCTGGAGAGCGGCTGAGGGTCAGTCTTCTCAAAAGGCATGTTCTCTCAGGGACGTCATCATTGCCAGAAAGGTACTTTTTCATTCTTAAAGTAGAAGCTTGGATTATTGGTATGGTTGAGTGGTAAGGACATTTATTGTTTCTGCTGCTTTCAGTCAGGGTCTCCTATAGCCCAGAGTGGCCTTGACCTGCCGATCCTCCTGCCTCTGCCTCTCTGCCTCTCTGCCTCTCTGCCTCTCTGCCTTTCTGCCTCTCTCTGCCTCTCTCTCTGCCTCTCTCTCTGCCTCTCTCTCTGCCTCTCTGCCTCTCTGCCTCTGCCTCTGCCTCTGGACTGCTGGAATTGCAGGTGTGTGCTATCATGTCCAACTAGATTGTTAGTTTCTTCTTACTTTTAAAGAAGGCTGGGGATATTTAAAAAATGTTTTACCTTAAGTACTACTGCTATACACTTCACAAATTTTGACTTTTTTTCATACATACACAGGGGTTGGAGTGTGTGTGTGTGTGGTTGGAGTGTGTGTTTTGCTTTGAGACAAGGTCTCATAAATCCCCAGATAGTTTATAATTTACTATGTAGCCAAAACCCTTAAACTTCTGATCCTCCTTTTCTACCTCCTTTGTGCATGGCAGGCAAGCATCCCACCACGTGAGCTATTCCCTAAGCCTGTGTTGTTATTGTATGGGGCCTTTGTGTAATCTATGATGCCCTGTATCTTAAAATGTAAGCCCAAGGCAGTCTCACCTCAGCCACCAATGTGCTAGGATTATAAGTGTGCACCACCATGCTCAATGTGCTAGGACTGTAGGTGTGCACCACCATGCTCAGCTTTGTTTATAGTCAGTCAGGCTTTTTCTAATTTTCTTCACCACTTACAAGGATGTTGTTTGATTTGCAAGTGCTTGCACGTTTCTAGACACTACTTGAGTTACACATTTGTTCATTTCTGATGTTCTCCGTGCACACTCACTGATTCTTCTGCTAGTTCCCAATGTCTCCTGAGCTTATGCAGAGAGCCTCTGTGTTAATTGTGCTTTCTGCTCTCTGTCTCTCACTTTATGTTTACTAAAGAACACCTTTTTTTTTTCTTAAATAGAGACTAACTAGTCCTTGGGTGATGCTGCCTACCTCTACCTTCAGGCTGGGTCTTCTCTCCGCAGTGAAGTCTCGTCTACTCTCACAGACACACAGGCAGAGGAGTGTGGGTACTAAGTCACTTGGTGTCCACAGCCAAGTTGACAAGGAAGATTAGCTGTCACAGCCAAGAATCTGAACAGTTTTCATTCAGATACCAGGGCTCAATTCTTAGTGTTTCCTTGCATTATAAGTTCTCCATGGATCTTTAGTTGTTCTTCCAGATCCAAATCTGCCCTCTGACACTTTCACTCAGTAGTCTGAAGCTTGAGATACGTGCATCTTGGAGAATGAACTCAGTCAGAGTCACAGAAACCCCTAACATCTGACCAGCAACAACAGTTCTGTCTGGCAAGCATAGGCAGCCTGTTACGGGGATAGGCTTTCTCACACTGGCATAGTTTAACACTCAGCTAAGTATTTAGAGTTATGCCCATATTCCCTTATACTAACAGCTTATTTATTGCTTTGGACTGTGTCGTTTTGTCCCAGGGTTGGTCCAGGTTGGTTCTTCCCTGTGGGAAGTATTTTTAGATAAGAGGACATTCATATTTCTAATCTCACAAAGTTCTCAGTATGAATTGCCTAACTCTATGCCTAGCTTTGATTGTTTTCCAGTACTTTCTGATAGTTTTGATACCATTTTTGTTGTTTTCATATCAATTAACGTAGAAGGTATTGCCATGTCCTGTTCCGTACCATCACATATGTCTCATTATGTCTTCTAGCCAATGTATAACTCTTGATCTATTATTATCTTGCCTACTTACTGTGGTATCCTCAGGGTCATTGTATGTCCTCACATCTCTCTATGTAGGTTTCCCATGAGCAGTAGTGACAAGAGCAAAATGTGAAAGTAGTGCACAAAGAACTGTTTGAGAGTGCTGCCTCGTGCATTCTTCTTGCCTTTATACTTTGTTTTTAGAGTATTGTCCCTTCCCTTCCAGATTCCACTTCTCTCTCGGCCAGAATAGACTCAGGATATTGACTTCAGAAGACTACATTCCAGAGTATAATTTGTCCCAGGCTGCTTCCCAAACCATTCCTACCTTGCCTCCTTCCTGAACAAAATTAATTTGAAAGCTTTTTTGTGTCCTGATGCTGTCCCTCATTATTAAATTACATTTTTTCCAAGAACTTGATTCCACTGTCAAATTAGATAAATAAATATGTAGTTTTCCCTGACATTTTGATCTAGCACACAAAGCAGTGTGCCCTCATCTCATTCCTCAAAGCTTTTCAAGTACAAAGGAGAGATAAGATTAGAACAAGCCCTGTGCAGCAGCTTCATTCTGACTTCCTGTGTATGTGGGGCTTGTGTAGACATCGCTGGCCTTCCCCCTCCTCCTCCTCCTCTCTCTTTTAGAAAAATTGGTTATGTGTCTATTTTATTGAAAGTAGCAATGGCAGGGTATGGGACTCTTGTTTCTAATATTGTCCTTTGTTTATCAGGGAAAAAGGAGAAGCCAAAGAAATTTACTAAGCCGCCAAAAAAACAACTGTCCTCACCCTGTTCTCAAAAGAAAGAGAAGACACTGGAGAAGGTAATTGTGTGATTTTAAAGTCCTTATAGGAAGTGAGCAAGCAAGTATAGCCAAGACAGTGCAAATAGAGTAATGAATGACATAGTGGATTCGAGCAGTGTTAGTGGATGAGACTCTGGAAGATGTGGGACCTTTGGAAAAGGAAGGGGTGAAACAAAGTATAGGCATGCTACGCCATCCTCCATATAATGAGATGGGACATGTACATGGATTTCCTTCCTCATGCATGAGCCACGTAGTCCATGGAGAGCTGCACATGCAATTGGTAAGGTTGATTGTTCCTGAGAACGTGATGCGGAAAGGACTTTCACAGACTTTGCATTATGTGTGCTAGTTAACCTTTTAACATTTAACCAGTAGTACACATTTATAAAAAGTGAAGAGACTTTTTAAATTGAAGTTAATTCTACTCTATTACCTATAAAATTCACTCTTATTTCCCCGTGCCATTGAAGTGATAAACTGTGAGAGCTGGAAGAGCAGCAGTAGCAGCAGGAGCCTGAGGAGAGCCCTGAGCTCCAGAGAGTACTAAAGGCCGGTTCTAATAAGATCTGCATGGGGCTGGAGACAGGCTGCAAGAGTTACACTGGCTGCTAGCCGAAGGACCCAGGTTCTGTTTCCAGTACCCACATGGCAGCTCACAGCTGTCTGTAATTCCAGATCCAGGGGATCCAACACCATCACGCAGACAGACATGGAGGCAGAACACCAATGTACATAAAATTAAATAAAAATAAAATTAAAAACAAAGATAAGATCCACAGTTACATTGGATGGGTTGCACATTCCTCTTAGTTAAGTACTACAGATGTATGAATAGATAAATTTTTTGAGATTGCATAAGCTTAATATATATTATATATATAAGCTTGTTAATATGATAAGCTTATTAATGCAATCTTTATTAGGATTATATAATATTATAATCTCATATAATATATATTAATCTTTATATATATTGCATAAGCTTTGCATAAATTCAACAGATAAAGATTCAAAGTCTATTTTTTCTCTTTGACGAAGTTTTTTAACTTCACTAAAGTTAAAAAGATTGTCTCACTATTATAGGTCTTTTTTTTGCTGCAAGACTTTATTTATTTATTTGTTTGTTTATTTATTTAATTGGAGTCTTACTATGTAGCCCTGGCTAGCTTGAAACTCTCCATGTAGACCAGGCTGACCTTGTCATGGAGCCCTGCCTGCCTCTGTTGGGATAACACAGGCACCACACCATTCCTAGCTGCTGCTGCAAGGTTTAAATGAAGTAACAGTTCTAGATGTTCTTGGAATGTGTCTTGAGCTCAATAAATGTAACTTGTTCTTATAATTAAGTAGAATGCTAATTAATAAATATACTCTAATTAGACATTAATATTATCTTCTCTTTTTTCAGTCAACTTCTAGAGATGTGTCTCCTTTTGTGTGAGTATTTGTCCTTGATCCAATTGGAAATCTATTCTTTGTTTTTGTTTGCTTATTTTGTTGGTGGGGGGTTGTTTGTTTGTTTTTGACACATGATCTGTATTGGAAATGCAGTACATCAGCATCAATGTTTATTTTTGTTCGATTTATCCAATAGTGTGAGTATGCAGAAGAATAAATGGGATGCCTCAAGATCCTTGAGATTCAACCAAGATGCACAAAGAGAAGATGGTAAATATTATTATCTGAGTAACATACAAGTTAGGAGAATAACAGTGAGTATATGGAGTGGTGAGGGAAGGTACCATTAGAGCCAGAAGAGGGTGTCAGATATCTTGAGGCTGGACTTAGAACAGCTATGAGCTGCCTGATATGGGCCTGATATGGGTGCTGGGAACCAAACTTGGGCCCCCTTCAAGAAGAATTTATGCTTTTAACCACTAAACCATATCTCTAGCCCCAAGAATTGTCTTTCATAAAGCATGCTGAATGCTTTTGAAGGTTCCAAAATAAGGCCCCACGTATGCACGTTCTCTAGACACCAATCATAGTTCATCACCAGACTGTCCAGGGGTAATGTGTTATTTATGCATCTGTGACTTTAAGATCTCTTAGACTTTGCTTCTTACATATTTTACTGTGAAAATTGGTATATATGTTTTAGTCTGTATCTTAGCCTTGTGTTCTTACAACAAAATATTCAAAGCTGAGTATTTTATAAAGAAAAGTTTATTAAGCATAGAGTTTTGCAATAGCAGTGTCTCCTTGGCTGTGGTGTAAAACTTCTGGCTACAATCCTAGCCGAGCAGAGAGCATCCTAGGGAGCATGTGTAGTAGGAAACAGTCACATGACAAACAGGAATTAAACAGGCACAAAGTAACAGCACTGATTCCTGCTAGGACTGGCGGCCCGTGAGCTAGCCACTTCCCACCATGCGCCCCGTGAGCTAGCCTCTTCCCACCATGCGCCCCGTGAGCTAGCCACACTTCCCACCATGCGCCCCGTGAGCTAGCCACTTCCCACCATGCCCCAGCTCTTAAAGGCTCCAGCACCCTCAGTGTTACTGTAGTAGGGACCAGACTTACAGCACACCATCCTTTGGGAGACACACTCAGACCACATCCAGCGATCTGAAAGGCAGTACAGCTCTCTGTATATTAGCTATTTGCTACATGCTACCTTAAATTATTAACAGAAATATAGAATTATATACCTGAAAAAAAATAGCAAAGGATATTTTCAAAAACATTTGTGATTATAGTCATTCTTTTTTTTTTTTTTTTTTTTTTTTTTGGTTTTTTTTTCAAGACAGGGTTTCTCTATAGCCCTGGCAGTCCTGGAATATAGTCATTCTTAAAAAGTGAAAACTATGTTATTTTCATGAAAAGTAATGTTCTATCTTTTACCTTCAGATCAGCGGCGGATGTCTGAAATTACAGGGCATCTAATAAAAATGAGATTGGGTGATCTGGACCGAGTCAAGGCAAAGGAATCAAAGGAAGTAAGAATTGTTTACCAGTATGCTATACTTACATAAAAATGTCCTTCCTAGTTTTATTTCATCATGAAATATAAATAAGATAATAATTAACTATTGTCTTACTTAGGGCTTCTATTGTTGTGTAGGGATACCATAACCATGGCAAATCTCATAAAGGAAAATGTTTAATTGGGGCAGGCTGACAATTCAGAGGTTTAGTCCATTATCATCATGGCAAGAAGTATAGTGGGAAGTATGGTAGTGTGCAGGCAGACATGGTAAGGCAGGTGAGAGTTCTACATCCTGATTCACAGGCTTGAACATCTGAAAACTTCAAAGGCCACCCCCAGTGACACACTTTATCCAACAAGGTATAACTCCTTATAGTGCCACATTCCCTCTGGGCCTACTGGGGACATTTTCTTTCTTTTTTTTAAGATTTATTTACTATTTTTATGTATATGAGTACACTGTAGCTGTACAGATGGTTGTGAGCCATCATATGGTTGCTGGGAATTGAACTCAGGACCACTGCTTACTCCGATCCTGCTCACTCCGGCCCAAGGATTTATTTATTATTATACATAAGTACACTGTAGCTGTCTTCAGACACACCAGAAGAGGGCGTCAGATCTCATTAGGGATGGTTGTGAGCCACCATGTGGTTGTGGGATTTGAACTCAGGACCTTCAGAAGAGCAGTCTTAACCGCTGAGCCATCTCTCCAGCCCCCTATTGAGGACATTTTCACTCAAACCCACAACTATTACACTGTACTTAAATAAAGTGTTCCTTCCTTGTTTTATTTCTAGCATGAAAAATATAAAGATGTTTTTAAAAGGATGTTAAAGGAGTGTCCTAGATATTTTTATAGTCAATGCCAGTTAGTCAAAAATCACATACAAGTGAATTTCTCCTATTATCTGTGGTCCATAGGTTTTCTGTATCACACATGAAAAATATATTGTCCTTAAAGTATAATGTCACACTGTCTTAGGGTTTCTATTCCCGCACAAACATCATGACCAAGAAGCAAGTTGGGGAGGAAAGGGTTTATTCAGCTTACACTTTCCACATTGCTGTTGATCACCAAAGGATGTCAGGACTGGAACTCAAGCAGGTCAGGAAGCAGGAGCTGATGCAGAGGCCATGGAGGAATGTTCTTTACTGGCTTGCTTTCCCTGACTTGGTCAGCCTGCTCTCTTATAGAACCAAGACTACCAGCCCAGAGATGGTCCCACCCACAAGGGGCCCTTCCCCCTTGATCACTAATTGAGAAAATGCCTTCCAGTTGGATCTCATGGAGGCATTTTCCCCAACTGAAGCTCCTTTCTCTGTGATAACTCCAGCTATGTCATGTTGACATAAAACTAGCCAGTACACACACCCAGGGTGGGTTAGCTGTGCATTATTGGCCAAGTGACTGGAAAGTGCTGGATTTGGTCATCTTTTATATAATATTACCTAGATGTCAGGCTATAATAAAATGTCATTTTGCTGAAAGTCAGACCTACACACTACTTGTACTCTCTTAGTAATTACTGTCAGTAAGTATATATTATATCAGCATTCTGTATTACTAGTATCTGTACTGTAAATGGACCGTGACTTCACCCTAATCCTGTTGTGTAGATTTTTACTTCCTTATTGGGATGTAAAAATTGGTAGAGTGCATGCGCAGAATGCACAGAGCCCTGAGTTCAATTTCCAACAATAAAAGTTAAATGAAATAAATGGGAGGACATAAAAGAAAATCTCAGTTACCTGCTGTAACCTTCAATTAGATAAAACTTGCTTAGCTAAAAGGCCTGTAAACTTGTGCACTTATATGCACACATGCACGTGTGCATCAGTAAATTAATTATGCAAAAAACTTTTAATATCTTAGCTTCAGTACTAAAGCATGATCCACAAAAGAATAATTAAACAAAATTCTCCAAAATGAAAATTTTTTCTTTAAAACCACTGTAAAGAGAACTAGAAGACAACTGGTCTAAGTGATAGGCTATCCAGAGCTATATAGTAACATCTGTGTCAAAAATGAAAAGGAGAAAGGATTAGTAGACAGTTCATATATAGTAATATATTACATAATATACATTATTTACACATTAAAACATTTGTCTGATAAAGGATTTCTGGAAAGGGAGGGAGAATGTTGTAATTATAATCTCAAAAAAAGCTCAATAATAAAATAATCCAATAAAAATAAATAGGCAAGCTGGGCATGGTGGCTCACGCCTTTAATCCCAGTACTCAAGAGACAGAGGCGGGTGGATCTCTATGAGTTCCAGGCCTGCCTGACCTACATAGTAAGTTCCAAGCCAGCCAGAGTGACATGTGAGTCCCTGTATCAAAGTTAAATAACAGAAGCTGGAGAGATGCCACAGTACCTACAGGCACTGGCTGCTCTTCCCGGAGACCCATGTTCAATTCCCAGTACCCACATGGCTGCTCACAACCCTCTGTCTCTACAATCCCAGGAAATCCAGGCCCCCTTCTTGTTTCCAAGGGCACTACATACCTGGAACACAGGTATGCAGGCAAAACACCCATACATACAAAATAATAGAATAATTTAAGATAATAGTGCGTATATAGACAAGGCAAAGGATTAGCTGAGCCTCTTGAAGAAAGGGCTGTGGGTAACAAGTAGGCAGAACAACTGGAGCATCCTTGGTCATTAGAAAAATGCGAGCTAACATCTCAGTGAGGCCTGGCATTTTCATATAGGTGCTTGTGAAGATGCTAAGCAAATGGAATTCTGCTGTTCAGTTTGTACAAAAGCAAAGGAGTGGCCATTGTATAACATAGTGTGATAATTTCACATAAATGCTATGCATTGATGATATGATGCATTCATAACTATGAAAAACTAGAAAGGCCCCAAAATGATGTCCTTTACCTGGTAAATGTGACAAGAAAATTCTGAGACTGCCTGGATTTAAAAGGGCTAGAAAAGAGATAGAAGAGACTTTAACTCAAAACAGTGTATATTGTGCACTCCTATAGTCTCAGCACTCAGGAGGATGAGGTTGGATGACTGCCACAGTTGAATACTTTTCTTTTTATTAATTTATGTATCCACCTTTATATTCTGATTGCAGGCCCACCTCCTCCCAGTCCCCCTCTCACGTACACAGCCCCTTTCCCATTTCTGCCCTCCCCTTCTCCTCTGAGAGGGTAGAGCCCCCCTGGGTATCACCACACCCTGACACATCAAGTCACTGCAGAGCCAGCTGTATCTTTTCCTACTGAGAACAGACAAACTAGACCAGTTAGGAGAACAGAATCCACAGGCAGGCAACAGACTCAGTGACTGCCCATTCCACTTGTTGGGGGACCCGCATGAAGACCAGGCTACTCATCTGCTACATACGTGCAGGGAGCCTAGGTTCATCCCATGCTTGCTCTTTGATTGGTGTTTTAATCTCTGTGAGCCCCAATGGGTCCAGGTTAGTTGACCCTGTTGGTCTTCTTGTAGAGTCTCTAGCCCCTTTCGGTCCCTTAGTCCTTCCCCCAACTCGTCTACAAGACTCCTCAAGCTCCATCTACTATTTGGCTGTGGGTCTCTGTATCTCTTTTCATCAGCTGCTGGGTGGAACCTCTTAGAGGACAGTTATGCTAGGCTTCTGTCTGCAAGCATAACAGAGTATCAATAGTGGGTTGATGTTTTTTTGGGTGGGTTGGTGTCCTTATCCCTCCACTAGGAGTCCTGCTGCTACAGGAGATGGCCACTTCAGGCTCCATACCTCCTACTGGTCTCATCTAGAGTCACCCTTATTGTCTCCTGGGGCCTCCCCCCATATGCAAAAGATGCTCCACCATCCCACAAGGACACTTGCTCAACTGTGTTCAATTGAATACTTCTAATCTCCAGATTCAATGGGCACTGACCTCAGTAGCCTTACTAATAATGAGCTGTGCCCCAGGACCTGCCCTTTCTTTTTTTGCTAATTTCTATAACAGTTCACTAAACCCTTTTCTTTCAAAGAACACTCAGGCTTAAGAGTATTTGGGTGCTAGGGGTATAATCCAGTTTATAGACTGCTCACCCAGCATGCTAAAAGGCCCTGTATTTGATTCCCAGTTCTACATAAAGCAGGTGTGGTGCTACAATCCCTGCACTCAAAAGGTGGAGACAGAAGGATCACAAGTTCAAGGTCATCTTTGGCTACTTAGTCATTTCAAACTCAACCTAGTCTACATAAGACCCTCCTAAAGGGGAAAGGGAAGTTTGGGGCTTAGCAAATAAACTACACATATTTTTAAAAATTAAGAAAGAATAGTCAGAGAAATCACACAAGGGCTAAGAGCAGCGAACTCAGAGTCCAGCCCCAGACAAGAGCCAGCTGTGTTCCTGTGCGTGCCTAGAACCTAGCACCCCAGAGAGTGGAGACCTCAGAACAATGCTAGAGAACTACTAACACCTTTCTCTAGCCTCCACAGAAGCAAAGCACACAGCCTCATTGCACACATATATCCTAACATGGACAAACCTGTACATTATGCAAAGTTCTACCTACTGTATGTGTGTCGTGTTGTGGAAAATGCTAAACCATATGAAGAGAAAAGCAGCCGAGCGCCAATGGATGTGTTAGATGGTTGGCCTCAGACAGACTGGGGATGTTTTTAGGTATAATAAGACTGGTCTGTGTGTTTATTGCTGAAGTTTATACAATTGTATAATTTGTCAAAAAGAAAACAAAACTATGTTCTAAATTTGGAAGTATGTCATCTTATGTGTTAGACTTTATTTCCTTGAAGGTAACTTAGTTTTCCTTTTGTTTTACAGTTTGCAGGAGGTATTTATTCTAGGCTTGAAGCACAAGTCAGAGCCTCAGTACCTGTCACTGCCCGGCAGAACAGCTCAGACAAAAACCAAAGGTAAATCAGCAGGAAACCGCAGAGTAAATCGTGTGAACACTAAAAGCACGCAGTTTGAATTCAGTTTCTTATTTCAGCAAAGTCAGAACCAGTTTTAACTGAAAACATTTTTAAAAGGTAATGGGCACAAACTTTCATGAACATAGAAGGTTTAGTATTTTTTTAACTTTTCTGTTTATTTGGCCAGCTCCATTGGAGTCAGCTGACACAGTGAACACGGCAGGGGCTGTAGCACTCAGCCTAGAGTTTCCTAGTGCTTTCCTAGCACACCCAGTGCCCTGGGTTTGATCTTAACCCCAGACAGTAATAATAATGAACTAGTAATAACAGTACTGAGCGGAACTATTCACTCACGAGTACGGATTGGCAACATTGCCAGACTAGTGTTTATGGGAATCCCTAAATGTCTCCTGTTCCACGTTTATTCTCACTTTCATCCCCACCCACCCCCGTCTCCTCTCTCTATTCTCTCTCTTAGATAGAAATAGGCAGAGTGTGTTGCAGAGGGCAGTATATTGTCAAGCTGTGAAAGTGGTTACTGGCCATTGTTTATCTGCATTTTAAGTGGGCTTTGATGTTTTCTAAAGTCTCTTGAACAATCAACTTTCCTAAGCCTTTATTCTGCCCAAGTGGTTGACAGACCTGGTTAGCTCAACCCGTTTACAAAGAAGGCAATAGGATGTCTTATTCTTTATTAGAAACCTTCCTGAGTATGATAGCATCTTACTTCTCATAATAAAATTGACTGGTAGGTCTTGTGCCATTTGCTACCACAACTTTTCTGTTAGAACGTAAGTTACAGAGATGTGGGCACAAGTGTGAGAGATGCTAATGTGCCTGGTCCGTAATTCTGCAATCTACAAGCTCAGAAATGACGTCTTTTCAGACATCTGTGCCCAGTTCCTCCTGAACTGCTGTGATGATTGCTGTGCTCTTCTCATACTCTAAATGTCCGCTTCTTCCCTGAAGCAACATTGTCCATTCATTCATTACAGGTCTGCTCTTGACATACTTTATTCTCTCCCCCAAAAAATTATTTTTAAAAAATCTGAATTTCAAACTGCATCTCACTCCAGGGGTTTTAGAAGATTCATGATGAGCGACACAAAGTTTCACTGAATGTTGATGTTGTCATACAGACAGACAAAGGCAGCAACAAAATCCTGTTGTTCTAGAAGCAAATCTGACTTTGTTTTCTGTTTAAAAAACCTAGGTCTAAAAGTCGTTTTGGTCAAGGGCGTCCTGCATAAAGCACCCTAAACATAAAAAGAGAGGAGGTACACTCTGGACATCTGAAATGCCCACTTCCTGAAGATCTTCAGTGACTGATAGGTGCTCTATGAGTCATTCCTGCAGACCACATAAATCATGCTACAGTGACTGCTAGGTGTTCTATTAGTTATCCCTGCAAACCACAAAAATCATGCTTACACAAATATATAGTTAGGTTTTGTTAAAATCTTAACTATATATATGAATTTTTTATATAAATTTCTCTTTGTATAATTCTAGGCTGTGTAGGAGATAATTGCAAACTTCACATAGTTAGGATTTCTAATATTTGTTGCCTTTTATTTATTTGACAAAGAAGAGGCCTAACTTGACAAGTAACTAAGTTGGTATGACCCTAAGAAATTAACAGAATGACTGGTAGTGTTACTATGCATGGGCACTGATCGTTGTATGTTTTGGGGCTGTTGAATCTTAGGCATAGCATTGAGAAATGAATTGTGTATGATGAACTGTCCAGTGATGTTAAATTTAGTTTGCATGGATATTAAGGAGTGACAGATCTCGAAGCTGTATTAATAGAATTTCAAGGTGAGGTTATTTCAATACCATGCTGGTCAAGAAGGGTTGATCTTTTTCAGTAGTATTACGTGGGAGGTACAATGTTATTGAACTTCTGTTTCTTTCAGTTTTTCATGCTTATCTGTAAATCATTTGAGCCTAAAATCCAATCCTTGCCTCGCTTCTGGATGAAGCTAGTGGCACTCTGAGTGGTGAGTCATTTCAGTTCTGTGGCACGGTCAGACCCATCCATTCTCTAAGTCTGCTTGAGCTCCCTCACAGCATGATTGCTAGGTACGAAGAGAGGTCTTAAAGTTCCCAGGTAGAGGAGACGGCTGGGAACTTCAGATATTCACATAAAACTGTTTTATAGATCATGTTTTAATTTTTTTCTAACAAGGTAGATAGCATACTCAGGGAAATTTTGTTCCAGACTGTAAGCATGTACTAAGTTATGTGTTTGGAAATTGTTTATAGGTCTCTGAGAACCGTGAGATGCACACTGTTTCTATGTTTAGTTTTTCTCTGCTTTGTGATTGATGTCTTCAAATTATTCAGATAATAAATCTTGATGATGTAAGGGAACAGCAATTGTAAAAGAAAAATTCATGTCTTACACCTAGTTTACACAAAAAGAAATTATAATTTTTAGTATCTTTTAGTTGCTATATGAAGCTCTTAATTATTTGGTAATTATGCTTTTAATATCTATTTGGAAATTTTATTCTGGTGTACAAATGCCTTTCAGTTATCTGATACTTTGGAAATAGCTTATATCATATTTATTTTCAAGAAAGTATTTCTTTGTATGTGATATGTAAATCCCACGAGTACCAGCCTTATAGTTGGCTCCTGGATTCTCTGATAGAAGGATTTGGATTTATATGTGTAAGCAATCTATGATCATTGTAATTAGAAGGGAATATGCTCTTTTGATTTTCACAGATGGTAGAAGTGCTCATTGCTTCTCCCCAGAGGGGGCTGCTTTACTGATTGATGTTAACAGACTCGAGTAAAATCTGATTCTCTACAGAATGTGCTTTGTATTTTATATCTGTCTGTGATACATGGACAGGCATTTCTTCTGCCAAGTACGTTAAGGTTTTCCTTACATTAATTCTGAGCTCAAACTTATTGAAATAAATGGCAATGACAAAAATTGTGGAGAAAGTCCCTTGATCTGACTTGTTCTGCTGTCTGAGGAGACTGGAGTGCTCTGTATTCTACATAATTCCCTGGAAAATTAGCTGTGAAAATTGGTGAAAACCTTAGGTTTTAAGATTATTTGAGTGTGGCAGCACACCCCATCACTCTGGAAACTGAAGTAGGAAAATCCTCCATTCAAGACCCCGCCTCAGAACATTTAGCAAATCATTTAAGGGTTGAAATACTACAGCGAACAGGCGTATAGTATAGCTCAATAGTAGTCCTGCAGCACACCAGGCGTATAGCTCAATAATAGTACACTTGCCTCGGGTGCACAGTAGCCTGGCTTTGATCCCCGCTAGCACCGTATGAGTGGAAATGCCACAGGGAAGCTGCACAGGTGCCCAGCACATATGTGCTACCTTTCTACCTTTCTCTGCAGCGCTCAGGCAGGAGCTCTGAGGTGTTTCATTGCTCTGCTACCTGAGGCTGGAACTGTCATATTTTTTGCTGATGGCAAACTTAAATAAACATTTAAAAGGCTTTTGTCTCCAAACTTGGCAGTGATTCTTCAGCCAACCTCTTGGTATCCTTGAGTAACTCCCAGGCCAGAGGCACTGGGTTACCTAGCCAGTCCAATTCTAATGGGCTAGCATTCGCAATCTACCTCACAGCTGGTCTGTATGGGAAATGAATTCTGGAATAATGTTATAGAATTATTGGGAGTGAATAAATTAGTAGGTGTAGATAATTAATACAGTACTTTCTGGCTTATAGTAATTTATCCATAAATATCATGTATTGTTGCATATGTTATTATTTGTTTGGAAGGTAGCTTCAAATTTTGTAAGGTGAAAGTCTATTGTACCTCTTCCTATAATTTGAATTACAGAGAGAGAGAGAAGGAGGGAGGGAGGGAGGGAGGGAGAGAGAGAGAGAGAGAGAGAGAGAGAGAGAGAGAGAGAGAGATCATTACTTAGCTGTTTTGTCAGAACCATCCCCTAGACCTTCTGCCTGCCTACCTCCCACAGTGCCCACTGTCTGGTTATCATCTTCTGGAGGATCAGGGTCCTTGTTCTTGTTCTGCAGGTGATGTCTGACCACCTGGCTTGTCCACAACAAAAATCTGATTCCATCACTTTAGCCAGAATCCTCTTCCCCTAAATATTTACTCTTAGTTTCCATTCAGTAATTCTATACTGCTCTTGGCTAAATTCTGTTTGTCAGAGTGTATTCAGAGTTGAGCCCAGTTGCTCCATTACAGTGCTCCATTGCACTGGTCCCTGTACCTGCCCCTGCAGTCCTCAGTAGTCTCTTTCTTTGTGCTTTTACAGTGTTACTGAATGTTTTCCTGTGACAGTGTGTATGTGTTTCCTGTGACAGTTTGTGTTTCCTGTGACAGTGTGTATGTGTTTCCTGTGACAGTTTGTGTTTCCTGTGACAGTGTGTATGTGTTTCCTGTGACAGTTTGTGTTTCCTGTGACAGTGTGTATGTGTTTCCTGTGACAGTTTGTGTTTCCTGTGACAGTGTGTATGTGTTTGGGCCCTGGAAGGATCACCTGAGTCTGTTTCTCTCCATCTCACTATGCCTACCCGTCATAGCTTTTACAGAAGTGCTACAAATGCTCTGACTCCCCTGGCTGTCATTCCTACTTTGTATCATCTGTTACAGAGCAGCTCTGGTGACTTAACATATGAGTGGCTTGTATTCATACTTCAGTGTTCACAAACTACCACACTGCTTTACTCTAATCCACCTGCTACCCCAGGATAAACCCAGTCTCACAGCCTAGAGGAATGTGTTTCCACTGTCCCACTGTCCAGCTGTCCCACTATCCACAAGGCTCTTTCATATAAACCACATTTTGGGTTAGAAGTTACTTTCTCATCATAGGATCCTTTCTACTGCCCAATATAAAATCAGTCCTGACTCATCATAGGCTGTTTGTGTAGGTATCTGACATGGCTCTGATACAGTGCTTACTTGTTGGTTTGCATGTCTCATTACAAACAGACCCAGTTTTCTTGACCACCTTAGGTGTCCCAAGCCATCAAATGATTAGAGGATGACACCAAGCTCTGTTTCCCTGGAGTTCAACTGCAGGCTGTCTCTCTGAGGCCTGTATAGTCCCAGCATGGCAGGAGCAAGGTCATTTGTATCTGCTACATTCTCCTCACCTCACGGTGAGTTCTCAAAACCGATCTGACTCTCACTTACAGGGAGATACACCAGTCCAGTTCATTGTGAGCTGACACCAAGGGCACTCGGTTGAAACCTACTCAGCTTCAACTGCAAGTGAGTGGCATTTTAAATAAGCACCATCATGTCTCCGTGACCTCTCACTGGCACATGACACTGCAGTGCTTGGACAGTGGCAGGCACTGTAGCATTCTGTTGGCTACAGTGAGATTGCAGGTGTCTTCTATCTCACCAGTGATTATTTCTGTAGTTTCCCTCTTCAGCCATTCTCCATCTTGTTCCTTCAAGATGGAGTCTCTCATCCACCTGGAGCTTCCCGTTTTTCTGCCAGGTTGATGGCTAGAAAGCACCAGCATTAGGGTTATAGGCGCACACACAGTCATACTCACACAGCCACACTCACACCGACAGACACACCCACACAGACACACTCACACAGACATATTCATACTCTTATAGCCATGTTCACACAGCCATGTTCACACAGCCATACTCACACAGCTATACTCACACAGACAGACATACCTACACAGACACACTCACACATACAGCCATACTCAAACAGCCATACTCACACAGTCACATAGCCACACTCACACAGCCACAGTCACACAGCCATTCTCACAGAGCCATACTCAGACCTTTCTGTGTGTGCCAAGGGTCCTATTGCACTTAACCCACTCCACCATCTTTGCTGACCCACCAGTGTTGAGTCTCATGCAATCATTTTCCATCCTTATATTTCATCTACCTTTTCCTCTGCTTTTTCTGTATGAAAATAACATTATAGGATTTGGGAGATGGCTCAGTAGATGTTTGGTGCACAAGAAAAACGACCAGAGTCTAATCCCCAGAATCCGTGTTAAAAAACCATGTATGATGTCTTGTGCTTGTAATCTCAGCAACTGGGGAGGCAGAGAAAGGCAGATTCCTGTGGTACAATAACCAGTCAATCTAACCTTCCAGTGAGAGACTTTGTCTTGAAAAACAGTATGGATAGAACCTCATTTGCACACGTGTGCAACAAACACATTATAATACATTCATAGTTAAAATAGTAGTACATAGAGAATATGAAGAATGAGCAGAGTCTCAGAGATGTTCTCATTGATCTCAAGTGGGTGCACGTCATGAATGTGGGAGAAGAAACATGAAAGGGGCAAAGCAGCTGAAAACTCAGCGCATCTAAGAAGTTCCACAAACACCAGTACTTCAGTGCATTTACAAATGCCTACTTGTGATGACAGTGCTCAGACACAAAGCCCTGAGAAAGATGACTCATCACCCACAGGAACCCCGCTCAGAGCCACTTACCAGAGCAGTGTGGGGCGGGATAGTACTCAGAGTAGACCCTGTCAACACATGCATTCAGCAAGTTGTCTTGGAAAATAACAGAGAAAAGGAATATGGGTGTGTGCGCATGCACGTGCGTGTGCATGCACACATGCTTCACCTCCATGCACAAGGCAGTATTCTAACCTTTTTTGTGGATAAACAGGCCCATAGATGGAAGCTTGTCTAAGGGCAATGACACACACAAAATGATTCTGCCAGCTTCCTTGGGGACACTTACTAACCATCAATAACTACATGTAGCACACTTGAGTATACTGCCAAACACATAGTAAGCACTCAGAAAAGGCACTCTGCCTGGAAGATTTGGTGTTGGATCATGCTGTTTGCCCACCTGGACTATGGTGCTTTTGTTCAAGGCCATCCTGACTTTTACCTCCCCCTTAATCTGCCTTCCTCTCTGTTCTCTGAATTGTTGTGTACCCGAGACATTCACATGGGTTAGCAGTCTGCGGCTGTGTTGGAATTGTTCCGTACATGTAAGAACCATCTGAAACATGGCAGTTTGAATGTTAGTTATTTTGAAGTTATTTGAAATGCTGTTCTTACCTAAGATGAATATATTCTCTCAGTTAAAAAATTAACAAAATTAACTCTTCACTAAGAATTTTTTTACATCAGGAATAAATGTGTGAAAGAAATCTTTGTGTGTATCGCTTTAGCCACAGGCATTGATAATGTGTGGAATTGTACACTTAGGGAAAGAAGCTGACTACCTTGTCAATATTAGACTTTGTTTGTTTGTTTGTTTGTTTGTTTTAATGCTCTATTTTGTCTGATAAGTAAGTGTTATACTCCTCTGGAGTGGCTCTGGAGCTGGGGGCGGGGGAGGCAATGGTGTATTAAAGGTCCCCCACGTGACTCTTGTGTAAGTGAATTAGAAAGTAGACATGGTGATCTTTAAATGGCCAGCACTAACCCTTCCCTACTAATGTGGTCAGGCACATAAAGGAGTCAGGAAAGCATAGACTCTGACCACAGAGCTTCACCATGAGAGATTGTGGGTTAGGTTGTGCACATATCTCAGTCTTCAGGGTCAGCTTTGCATAAGTGCACATGGGTGCACTCTCTGTGAGAGGCAGAGTACTGTGAGAAGAAAGAGGCACTGAGACAAAAAGTGCTAACACAGAAAAGTCTAGGAGGAAAAGAAGCCAAACATGGGAGGCTACTTACAAGATTAATTTTACATTTTATGCCTCCAAAAGCCGGAATTGCCCATTATGAGACCTGTGGATTTGCATATGTTTTATTTTCCAAGGCTCTAGAAGTACTTGGACTCTAATTGTCCTGATACCCTAAAGGATAGACATGTTTAAGTGCTCCAAACGAGTCAAAATAAGCAGACAGATCAAGGCAACCAAAAAATTAAATATGTCTCCTTTCAGCAAATATTTTTATTGACTTAGGAAAGCCGCAGTCTATAATGTATAAGAGTAAGTTTCAGATAACCTAGTTTGCTAAACTGCACACTGAGCCATGAGACTACCCAACTTACCTCCTCATTCTTCCTGCCAAGGTGGGCAAATATGGGGTAGACGTATAGCAGTCTATCAACAGGGATGGGGCAGGATAGCTAGACAGGGCAGGATAGCATACAGGTGCCCACTATAGTGCCCAACAGCACAGTGTTAGACATGTCATTAGGAATAAAACACTCCACACAGCCCCATTGTCTCACAGATAACACTGTACTTCACCTTCCTTTCGCAGAAGTGAACATTCCATTGAATTATATAGTCACCATGCCGGTGGATGTCATTATGCCCATATTTTACACCCACACATAGTGAAGCGTATAAACTTCATGTAATGACCTCCTGATGTACATATCCTTACATAGGTTTTAGATCCTAAATAATATCTTTTAGAGTAATATATTTTGATCAGGTATATTTGAAACTGATTTATAGCTATTCAACAGTATTCTAGTTTATAAATCTCCTAAAATACATTTATCTGATCCCCGTCAGTAAATGTTGACATTATATTTCAAGCTTGTTTTTTGGTTTTATTCTTCCTATGCAGTGTCTTTCTATGTGGCTTAGGCTGGCCTCAAGCTTGCCACATAACCCAGGTTGAACTAATAATCCTCCTGCCTCAGGCTCTGAAATGCTGGGATTACAGACATGTGTCACCACACCTATCTTCAATTTTTCCCCCTTACCATTCCAGTATTTCTCCTCTGATGTTCCATCAGTATCCCCTGAACATTGCTTTTGTGTGTATATCGGTTGATGGACATGTCCATTTTCAATCTGTTAAGTTTACCTCCAGAATTGTTCCAGCATGGGAACTCTGTGTTCTGCTTGGCCACTGACAGCTACTTCAGTCAGGACAGTGCTGTTGTAGTGATAGCCCCAAATCCCTGTGGCTTGGTTCAGAAGTTGTTCTTTGTTCATAAAGGGACTTGGCTGATGGAGGTTCCATCTGACACTTGATTTTATAAGGCAGGGAAGAGACTTAACAGGCTCACGTGTGGCCAGGAATTTCTCTGCATAGAAATGATATGCATTCACATTTAGTGGACCCAAACAAGTCACTATCAGCCTTGAGTTCATAGTGTTCCCATCCTACCCTTAGGATCTTAATGTCTGCAAGAGCTGACAAACTACAATATCCATTAGTCCAGAGATAGTGAAGTTGTGTCAACATTTTTGTTTTGTTAGGGAGCTTAGTTACTGTTACATGTGCACTGATCATTTGTGTTTCCTCTTCCCATTCTTATGTTTTCTTTTGTTTTTCTAGACAGGATTTCTCTCTGTAGCCCTGGCTGTCCTGAAATTTGCTTTGTAGACCAGACGACCTCAGAACTCACCAAGATCCACCTGCCTCTGCCTCCCAATTGCTGGGATCAAAGGCGTGTGCCATGGGCTCTTCTTCCCATTCCTAATCCATTTGTATGCTCGTGGCAATACCATGAGCTTTTTCTAAAGATCAGAAGGACAGTTCTCTTAGTACTAGCAGCCAAGATCCAAGATGACTTCATGAGGTCTAGCAAGGACCTCCTGGTTGTATCATGCAGGAGAACATGGAGGCAAGCTCAGCCAGTGCTCTGTAAAGTCTTCTAGACTTGAAAGCTGGACATATAGCACATACATGTAATCAGCATTCAGGCAGGAGGATTGCAGTTTTGAAGCCAGCCAGGGCTACACAGTAAGGCTACCTAAACAAAAAGAAAATTTTTTTTTTGCTTTAAGGTGTTTATTACAATAAACAGAGAGGCAGAGAGAGGGAGAAGAGTAGAGAAGTAGAGGCTGGCCATGGCCACATAGAGAGAGGGAGAGCAAGAGGGCAAGAGAGAAGCAAGCGGGAAGCAGGAGTAAGAGCCAAAAAAATATTTCTTAATGTTGTCAAAGTGATAGCAACTGAATTTTGGAGGGAAGAGGTGTATTAAAATCATAGTATCTATTTTTCTACTAAGTTTTAAGACTGAATATGTGTGCTTTGTGTGCTTGTATTGCTTATATATATTTTATATTCTGCACACTAATCCTTTATTGGTTGTATGTATTATAAATACCTTCTTTCAGAACATGGTATTGTGTTTAATGCGCCTTTATTCATAGAAGGTTTTTTCCCTTTTTTCCTAGTTTTCCATGTTTTGAGATGGTATGGCTGACCTGGAACCCAGCAGCTCTCCTGTCTTTTTTTCTTTTTAAAACGAGGTCTCACTGTGTAGAGCTGGCTATTCTAGAACTAACTCGGTAGAAAAAGCTGGCCTCAAAGTCAGGGGTCCTTCTGCTTCTACCTCCAAGTGCTGGAATTAAAGGCACGGGCCACTAAACCTGGCAATGTGATCCACCAAACCTAAAGGAAATTCATTTAGAATATAATTATATATGTTAACTTCCCCACCCCCTTTATGCCATCTCTTTAAGAAATCTTTTCAGATCCTTTATTTACTATAATATTTACATTTAGAAGGGTTTTTTTAGACTTACATTTTCACACTTGGGTGAATGCAGTAGGAGGCCCTCACTAGACCTGATGCGATTATCATGGATCTTGGCATTGTGAAAGTAAGGTCTAATTCTTCTGTTTCCAGAATGACTTCGCTCCGTCCGTGACTCCCGTTCACAGTGACTAGCAGTGCTGCCTCTCACATCATCTATCTGTGCATGGGTAGGCTGTGCCAGAGATGATTTCATTGAATTAATTTCTGTGTTCCACTCTGTAATAGATTCATTAAGACTTACTTTATTCTGTGTATGAGAGCATGAGTGTGTATGCAGTACCCACAGCATCCAGAAGAGGGCACCTGAGCCACTGGAGCTGGCGTTCTAGACAGTTGTGAGCCCTTGACTTGAGTGAGAGTGCTAGGAAGGAAGCAAACTCCAGGCCCCTCCAGAAGCAAGTGCTCTTAACACTTGTGAAGTAAAACAGTGAGCACTGGCTGGGCGCGGTGGCGCACGCCTTTAATCCCAGCACTCGGGAGGCAGAGGCAGGTGAATTTCTGAGTTTGAGGACAGCCTGGTCTACAAAGTGAGTTCCAGGACAGCCAGGGCTACATAGAGAAACCCTGTCTCAAAAGAACCAAAAAGGAAAAAAAAAAAAAAAAAACAACAACAACAACCAAACAAACAGTGAGCACTATCTTGTTTTGTTTATTTGTGTTATTGACTATAAGATCCCTTTTAGCTTGTAGCCACCTCATATGTTTTATTGTTTATTTTTTAGCAGTGTACATCACTTATTTAATAAAGAGTGTGAACAGACCACAGTAAGAAAACAAACTAGCTAGGGTTCCCAAGAGAGATTTTACTATAAAGGAATTAGCTAAATAAACATTACATAATTTTTAAACTGAAGGGGATATGGAAGTAAAGGCTGGACAAAAGAAAGCAGAATCATTAGAACAGGTTGTGGTGGCGCACGCACGCCTTTAATCCCAGCATGTGGGAGGCAGAGACAGGCAATCTCTCTGAGTTTGAGGCCAGCTTAGTCTACATGAAGTTCCAGAACAGCAGAGAGAAAAACCCTGTCTCAGAAAACAAAAAAGAACAACAACAAAACCAGCAAACAAACAAAAAAGAGTCATTAGGACCTAGAAGCTCAGAGGAGAGACTTCCAGAGGTATGATTCTAATAAATTCCAAATTTTTCAGGCCAGCGTGACGGCTCAGTGGGTAAAGACTCCTATCACCAAGCCTGATGACCTAAGTTCAAAACCTGAGAGCCACATAGTGGAGGACAGAACTGACTCCCGCAAGCTGCCCTTTGACTTTACTTTCATGCCATGCCATAACATTATATATATGTATATAAATAAAAATTAAATTATAATCTTCTGGAATTAAATGAATACATTATAAGTTCATATGGAAAAAAATATCTACTTGGACCTGTTTGATGAAGAGAAACAGACTAGCTCTACTAGGTAAGAATGTATAATGGCTTGTCTGAATCTGACATCTGAGAAGCTGAGATGGGGGTTTTCTACAATGCCAGCCTCAACTACACAGTAAGTTCCAGGGGAGCCTGGGCTATTGTGAAACCCTGCGCAATCTAAACTGTGTGAAGGCGGACGATGGTAGTGAGGCAGGTATTCAATTTCCAGAATCTTTTTTTTAAAGATTTGTTTATTATTATACATAAGTACACTGTAGCTGACTTCAAATGTACCAGAAGAGGGTGTTAGATCCCATTGCGGGTAGTTGTGAGCCACCATGTGGTTGCTGGGATTTGAACTTAGGACCTTCAGAAGAGCAATTGGTGTTCTTACCCACTGAGCCATCTCTCCAGCCCCAATTTCCAGAATCTGAACAGTGAATGACAAAGTCCTTCTGACTTAAAGTCTGAGCAGCAAAGCTCTGCTGTGCAGCTGTCTTGCCGACAGGGAAGGCCACTCTCAGGGTGACTTGTCTGGAGATTTTTCTGAATTCTGGCTCCAGGTCAAGATTAGAAAGAGTGCATGGATGAGGTGTCCCCAGCCTATGAGCTGTCTGGAGACGTGGCTGCTCCATCACCAGAACCCCTCCGTGCAGTTCCCTTAGCTCCTGTGGCATCAGGAAACGTTTCTAGTTGTGGGACATGCTCCCTGGGTTCAATCGCACATAACCTGTGATTATGAACATTAGTGCCATGCTCTAATCAAAGAAAAGTTAGATTCTCCTCGACCGGAAGGCACTAGGGAGCGACAGGGATGTGGGTGAGGAGACAACCCAGGGAGAGAAACTTCATTTCAGGTGGGAAATCGGGACTCCAACCATGCATGAATGTTAGTCAGGGACCATTGGTCCTTTGTTGGGCTGAGTCATTTTTTTTTGGTATAGTTTTGGATATAAGGCAGCCTTCATAACCACGCGCAGTTCCCTGAGGATGGTACTACCTCTCAGAAGCTGGATAGACAGATGCCTGTAGATCTTGTCTTCTACCTTCTTTTTATTTTCTTAAAACAGTTCTGCTCTACTACACATACAAGCCTCTTGGATGGTTTTTAACTTTTAAAATTGTAGAAAACAATTGTGGAAAACAGTTTTAATAAATAAAAATTTGAATATTGATTAAACAAAGTAAAGCACAATATGTATAACTGACAAACCTCAGAGATGAATTAGAAATCCTGTAGACAAGCTCAAGAAAATCATTTGGTATATTGCAAACTTGGCATCTCACATGCCTGGAACCGGCTCTTAGTGAACAGCATTAGGACAGTTGAATATGGAATTTGAAAAAAGATTGGGGTTATACCAGACTCCATATATTAGGATAAAGTCTACATAATCAGAGAACTATACATGACGGATGACAAAGTGGAAGGTAACTGTGCTAGGTTCACTGCATAAGACTAAGATAAACAGGCATGGTGAAGTACGTGGATACATGCTCGAATTTGACTTGCACTACTAACAAGAAACAAGCCTGGATATGCAGTAATACTGAAAGCAGGGAGCAGCAGCCAGAGGTGGGAAAGCTAACAGATACATAGGTAAGGCCATATGAACACGGATTACACCCAGCATTATAGCATCAGTATTTGCTGAGGCTCATTACCCACTTAAACAAGTTGAGTCTGAAAAAGGCATTCTGTCTTCTAAAAGAATGGTGATTGTCATAACTGGTATATTCCTACAGCGTTCTCAGGAAGACACAAATGAGGTAAACTTAACAACCATGCCTTATCTGTGAATACAATCCAGTAGAAAAATACTGGGAGGAAAGCAATGTATCAGTGTTCCATCTGCAGCTGCAGTGGCTCTATAAGTCAGTGGATCGTGTGCAGAACTCACGTCCCTGAGCTTGGCTCCTCAGAACTCATTCAGAGACAGGTATGACAGACAGCACACATTCGTAATCCCAGCACCACATAGGAAATACTTGAAGCAAAACTCCTTGGGAGTTTGCAGACTAGCTAACCTGATGCACACAGCTACAAACAAGAGACTGTTTCAAGGAAAATGGAAGATCATACCATGGTTACCAAAGCAAGGTTATGATCTCCACATGGACACCAGGGCACACTGACCCCTGCACTTGCATTCATATGCACACACACATCATATACATTTTCTGTAAGGTGTGTTTTTATGAATGTCTTGCCTGCATGTTTGTGTCTGCACTGCATACATGTCTGGTTCCTGCAGAGGTCAAAAGAGGGTGCTGAGTGTCCTGGAACTGGAAAGTCTTGAGCTTCCATGTTGGTGCTGGGAACCAAATCCAGGTCATCTGCAAGAACAGCCAGTGCTCTAAACCTCTGATATCTTGCCCCAGCCCTGAAACAAAAATTAGAAAGATAATCAAGGGACATCAATGGGAAGTAGGTGACAATGTAGTGAGTGGTTTAAAGCAGACAGAGGAAACAGTCTAAGTGTTGAATTGTGTGTCTAGTTAAACCACCAAATACGTGAGGAGAAGCGGGAGGAAATGCTTACCATCCTTTATGCATCTCCCACTCTTCAGAGATGAAGGAAACACATGACTAGACAAAATGAGCTATGGATCTGGGGAAGCCAGATCTGAACTGTTCTGAGAATCAAGAGGAAGGCTGGAGAGATGGCTCAGCAGTTAGGAGCACTAACTGCTCTTCCAGAGGACCTGGGTTCAATCCCCAGTAACCATGTGTAATGCTCACAACCATCTGTAATGGGATCTGATGCCCTCTTCTCATGTGTCCAAAGACAGCGACAGTGTACTCATACAAAGAAAATAAATAAATAAATCTTTTTAAAATATTTTTTAAAAAGACTAGAAGATGTTGCATTGGTTACAAGTGGATTTTGACTTATCAGATACCCAAAGGTTATGAAATAGATTTATAAATCCCTATTTTAATTTTTATCTGTACTTAAACAGAGAAGTATTTTAAGAAATCTTTAAAAATGGCTTTATTTCCCCAGATTTTTGCCAGCAGTACTCCAATTTTGTTCAGATGCTAAGGATCCAATTTTCTTACCTGAAGCTGGCCCTTGCCTAGCCTATAAGAGGTGGTATTTGATTTGTGTGTGCTAGTGGCAGTGAGCAAACTCCCATGTGCTAATTCATTTAAAAGTATGCATGGATTGTGGACAGTAGTGAGGGGTGATGAGGGTCTGTCTGCTGAAGTGCCAGCAGATGGTAACATCCCTGGCGTCTTCAATCAGGTGTACTTTTCTTCCCCTGGAGCCTTTAAAATCTGGCTTGTAGCATCTGAACCTTACAACCTTCTGGAAGCACTGTCATTTTTAATTTTATTTTTGCTTCAATGCAGTGGTATTTCGCCTGCATGTATGTGTGTTCGAGGGTGTTGAATTCCCTGGAACTAGAGTTACAGACAGTTGTGAGCTGCCACGTGAGTGCTGGGAATTGAACCCAGGTCCACTACAAGAGTAGCCAGTACTCTTAACCACTGAGCCATCCCTCCAGCCCTTAAATCTCATTATTTTGATGCTTAAATTATCCTAGATTTAGACAGTAGGCACACGACTCCATTTTTGGGTTTTGGTTTGTGTGGTTTGAGCAATTCCAGACAAGCTAGCATGAGATGCTCCGAGCTCAGCCCGTTTTGCCTGTTTCTCTCTGGAATCAACTCCCCACAGAACACTAGTTCCTTGGAAACAGGTTCCCAACTAGGCTAGTTTCTATTTGATGTTTCAGTTTCCCAGCCCACTCTGTAGATTCAAAGAGGAGAGGTAAGTGTGTAGTATTAACTTCTCTAGTTCTCAAAACAGTTCACCTATACCATATACCAGTGATATGTGCTGCTGACAATTCTGAGCTCAGTTCCATCTGAAAGGATTCATTCAAATTCTCTATTTTATAGTTGTTACCTTTCTCTTAGTCAGTGAGAAATTTGGCTATAATTATCTGAAATGCAGCGATATATCTGCTAAAGGCCTGAATGGGTCAGTCTTCTGTCCCTACCATGCTGGCCCTGCCATTATCTCTAGAGCTGTCCTCATGACAGAGCATCATAACCCACCGGCCTTGATTACTCCTGGTGACACATCTTATATGAGGTGCCATCATATCTCGTCTGTTGATTTTGTGCTATCAGTTGATTCTGAAGATGAAGGGGCAGTAAACAGTCACTGTCAACTAAAGAGTGACTATTGACTTAGCTTTCATATTGACATAGCAATATTTTTTAAAATATCTACTCCAAAATGCTATTAGATTAAAAGAAGTAGGTTTTAAATATCTTGAGCTAAACACTGTGGTATTTACATAAAGACACACAGAAGAACACCACAGCATAAAATGAACCCACATTTATACACACAAGTGATTTCTGACACAGGTGTCAGGACAATTCAGTGCTGAAAGGATGGCATTTTTACCAAATGGTGCTGAGAAGTCCTTATGTCCACATGTCAAAGAATGAACTCAAATCATTTACCTAGTGCCATATACAAAAGTTTGCTCAGGTCTTTGCATGTCAGTAGACATCTGTACTCAGGAAGAATACAGAACTGTGAGTTTGAGGTGGGACTGGCAGTTTAAATCAGTCTGAGCTACACAGTAAGCTGCTATTTCAAAAAATAAAAACAAAAATTGACTCAAAATCACCAAAGACTTAAATATAGGGTCTAAAACTATAAAACTGTGAGTTAGCATTATTTTAAACAATGTATCAATTTTTTCTAATGAATCTTTTTTTGTTGTTTTGTTCTGTTTTGTGTTTTCGAGACAGGGTTTCTCTGTGTAGCCCTGGCTGTCCTGGAACTCACTTTGTAGACCAGGCTGGCCTTGAACTCAGAAATCCGCCTGCCTCTGCCTCTGCCTCTGCCTCTGCCTCTGCCTCTGCCTCTGCCTTCCAAATGCTAGGATTAAAGGCGTGTGCTACCACTGCCCGGCCAAATGAATCTTTTAAGCCTGATATTCTTTACAGACCTTGAAAGTTGAATTCTCAACTTCATATGGAAAAACAAAAAACCCAAGATAGCTAAAACAATCCTTTACAATAAAAACTTCTGGAGGTATCACCATCCCTGATTTCAAGCTGTACTGCAAAGCAATAGTAATAACAGTGTGTGGTATTAGTGTAGAAACAGACAGGTTGATCAATGGAATCAAATCAAAAACCCTGAAATAAGCCCACACATCTATAGACACTTGATTTATTTTAAAAGAAAAAGAAGCCAAAACCATACAATGGAAAAAAGAAAGCATCTTCAACAAATGATCTGGTCTAACTGGATGTCTGCATGTACAAGAATGCAGACAGGTCCATATTTATCATCCTACACAAAACACAAACCCAACAGTTTTATGACCTCAACATAAAACTGGACCCACTAAATCTAATAGAAAAGAAGAGTGGGAAACTGCCTTGAATACATTGGTACAGTAAACAACTTCCTGAACAGAACACCAGTAGCTCAGGCACTAAGATCAACAATTGATAAATAGGACCTCATGAAACTGAAAAGCTTCTCTAAGGTAGAGGACACTGTCTATAGGAAAAACAGCAGCCTACAGAGATATTCTCCAACCCTACGTCTGACAGAGGGCTCATATCCAAAATATATAAAGAACTCAAGAAATTATACAGCAATAAACCAAAATAACCCAATTTAAAAATGGAGCACAGAGCTAATCAGAGAATTCTCAACAGAGGAATCTCTAATGACCAAGAAGTGCTTAAAGAAATGTTAAAAGTTTATAGTCATCGAGGAAATGCAAATCAAAACAACTCTAAGATTCCACCTTACACAGTCAGAATGGCTAAGATCAAAATCTGAAGCTATAGCCCCTGCTGGTAAGGATGTGGAGCAAGGGGAACACTCCTTCATCATTGGTGGGAGTTCAAACTTGTACAACCACTTGGAAATCAATCTGGTGGTTTCTCTGAAAATTGGCAATAGTTTTTTCTCAATACCTGGCATATATGCAAAAAATGTTCTATCATATCATGCG
Organism: Mus musculus; assembly: GCF_000001635.26. NCBI lineage: Eukaryota > Metazoa > Chordata > Mammalia > Rodentia > Muridae > Mus > Mus musculus. The sequence continues at coordinate 23,558,907 of NC_000077.6, read as the reverse complement.
TGTTCCACTATGTTCATAGCAGCCTTATTCATAATAGCCAGAAGCTGGAAAACATGCCTTTCAACCAAAGAACGGATAAGGAAAACGTGATTCGAAAAAGGGCGGGGTGGCAAGCTAGGTACGGCAACAACAGGGGCTCCAGTCTTTTCTGTCGCTAGGAAGCTGGGCAACTGCAGGGAAGATGGTTTACATCTCGAATGGTTAAGTGTTGGACAGCCAGAATCAGTCCCCATGGAGATTTTCATAACAGATTTCTTCTGGGGAATAGCAGAATTCGTGGTTTTCTTTTTCAAAACTCTGCTTCAGCAAGATGTGAAGAAAAGAAGAGGCTACAGGAGCTCCTCTGGTTCCAGATATGATGGTGGAAGAGAGCCACCAGGAAACCCTCCACGAAGAATGGGTTGGATCAGTCACCTTTGTGGCCCCAGCCCTCCTCCAATGGCTGGTGGATGAGGAAGGTAAATGTCTGCTCTGAGAAGCAGACAACTAGACATACACACGTGAAGAAGGAAGCCATTAAGAGGTGAAGATTGACTCATGCAGGAGAAGATGGTGTCTGTCCAAACAAGGACTGCTCTGTGTCCTCACAGATGACTAAGGTCATGCTGGGAATTCCCTCTGCAGGATCTGGCCTGACTGATACGCAGTTCTGTAAATGTATATGTGGATCTCCTTATCTTTTTTGTATAGTTTACTAAAGTATTAACATAGTTTAAAGAAGAAAATATTTTTAGGTTGCAAAACTTGATTCTTCATCTTTATATGATCATACCCAAAATCTTTGATATGGAAGAAATAAAGGCCAGGTATTTAGTCCTAAAAAAAGAAAAGAAAAGAAAAGAAAAGAAAAGAAAAGAAAAGAAAAGAAAAGGAATGTGATTCATTTACACAGTGGAATACTATTCAGCTATTAAAAACAAGCACATCATGAAATTTGAATGCAAATAGATGGAACTAAAAAATATCATCCTGAGTGAGGTAGCCCAGACCCAAAAGGACACACATGGTAAGTGCTCACTTATAAGTGGATACTAACCATAAAGTACCTACTCTACAATCCACAGACCCAAAGAAGCTGCATACCAAGCAGGGCCCAAGGGAGAATGCTTGACTCTCTCACTCAGAAGGGGAAATAAAACGGTGGAAGTGGGAAGGGAACTGCATAGGAGAGAGGAATGGAGGGGGAGGATAGGGTCTAGGGAGAGCTGAGGAGAGAGGGCCAGGAGAGTAAACAGAAATTGGCTGTAGGAGGCGGGGCATCTCTAGGACATGCCGGAGACCTTGCATGGGGGAGGCTTCGGGGAGTCTATGAGGGTGACTCTAGCCAAGACTCCTAGCAGTGGAGGATGTGGAGCCGAAAGTGTCCACCTGCTGTAGCCAAGCAGGACTCCTAGTGAAAGCCACCCACAAAAAAAAAAAAAAAAAAAAAAAAAAAAAAAAAAAAAAATTGTCCTGCCTACAAGAAGTGCAGAGACAAAAATGTTGCAGAGACTAAGGGAATGGCCAGCCAATGACTGGCCCAACTTGAGACCCATCCCATGGGAGAGAGAGCCAACCCTGACATTATCATTAATGATGCTCTGTTATGCTTGCAAACTCTGTTATACTTAGCATATCTGTCTTCTGAGAGGCTCCACCTGGCAGCTGATGGAGACCCAAAGCCAAACATTAGATGGAGCTCGAGAGTCTTGTTAAGAGCTGGGGCAAGGATTGAGGGATCCAAAGGGGACAGGGACTCCACAGGAAGACCACCAGAGTCAACTGACCTGAACCCATCGGGGCTTCTAGAGACTGAACGAGTTATCAAAGAGCAAGCATGGGCTGGACCTAACCCGCCTCTGCCCCTCACACACACATGTAGCTGATGTGTAGCATGGTCTTCATGTGGATCCTCTAACAGCTGGAGCTGAAGCTGACTGTTACCTGCCTGGATCCTGTTCCCCTGACTGCGCTGCCTTGTCTGGCCTCGGTGGGGGAGAATGTGCCTGGTCCTGCAGTGCTCTGATGTGCCAGGGTGGGTTGGTACCCAGGGAGGACATGTCCCTTCTTAGAGGAAAAGGGGGGGGGCTGTGTGGGGAATGGGAGGAAGAGGACTGCAATCGGATGTAAAGTGAATAAGTAAATTAATGGGAAAAAAATAAAACACAAGTTCAAAGTTTTAAAAAAAATTATGAAAGTCTTGAAAAAAATAAAGCTTCATATAACTATTTGACAATAATTTTTGAATATGACAATTTAAAAAATGGGCAAATTGGGCTCCATGAGAATTTTTTTGTTAATGTGCATTAAGAGACTCTTAGCCAGATATGGTAGCTTATGCTTATAACCCCAGCAGTCCAGAGGGGAAGTAGAAGGACCACAAGTTCAAAGCTATCCTGGGCTATATAGCAAGACCCTGTTTCAAAATCAAAATAAATGTGAGGGGGGGGGTGTTGCTGGAAAGATGGCTCAGGGGTTAAGAGGTCCTGAGTTCAATTCCCCTCAACCACATTGTTGCTCACAACCATTTGTAATGGTATCTGATGCCCCCTTCTGGTGTGTCTGTAAACATCTACTATATATATGTTTATATATATCCCTCATGTACACACTCACATGCCTCTCATCCCTGATGGGTAAAGGCCTTCCAAGTGAAGTCTGTTAGTGGAGCATCTACATCCCTGTGAATACTCTCTCACCTATACTCTATAATAGTTACCCAATAAAGTCTTTGGTTTCCTTATTTTTTAAATATAGAACAGAGTTTATTCGGGACATGGGGAGGGAAGTTAAGAGGGTAGTAGAGGCAGAAAGGCAGAGAGAGGGAGAGAGAGAGAAGGGGGAAGAAGAAGAGGAGGAGAAGAGAAGAGAAAAAGAAGAGAAGAGAAAAGAGAGGAGGGGAGAGGAGGGGAGGGGAGGGGAGGGGAGAGGAGAAGAGAAGAGAAGAGAAGAGAAGAGAAGAGAAGAGAAGAGAAGAGAAGAGAAGAGAAGAGAAGAGAAGAGAAGAGAAGAGGGGTAGAGACCAGCCAATGAGCATGTGGAGAGAGGGGGTAGGGAATGGGGAGAGAGGAGGGGAAGAGGCAAGAGGACAGAATGAGAGCAAGAAGGCAAGAGAGAGAGCCAAGTCTTTTGTTCCAAAGAGTGAATATTGGTGGAAATACATGGAAGGACCTAAGAAGGAGAAGTCATTGTTACTTATGTCTCATATTTGGAAAGGATCTTAATGACACCTAAGTATTGGGATTACAGTTGTGTCCCACCACATCTAGCTTAAAATCCAAAAGAATAAAAATTTTAAGACAGTTTCATGCATTCCAGGCAGCTTAGAGTTTCTTATGTATTTGTAGCTGAGGCTGGTCTTAACCCATGATCCACTTGTCTGCATTTTCCAAGTGCTGGAATTACAGGTATGTGCCCCCCCTTTCCCTCTCTCCATCCCTCCCTCTCTGTCTCTGTGTGTCTCTTTCCTCTCCTCTCTCTCTCTCTCTCTCTCTCTCTCTCTCTCTCTCTCTCCCTCTCTCTCTCTCTCTCACACACACACACACACGAATAATGTCCATTAGTCCTATTTAAACAGTTATTTTAGTCAGTGTTCTATTGCTGTGAAAAGAGACTATGATCACAGCAACTCTAATGAAAGAAACCACTTAATTGGAGCTTGCTTACAGTTTCAGAGCTTTAATCCATTATTGTGGAGGGAAGCATGGCAGCGTTCAGGTAGACATGGTGCTAAAGAAGGAGCTAAGAATTCTACACCTAGATCTGAAGGTGTCAGGAAGAGAGAGTGTGCCTGGCGTGAGGTAACCCAATCACAAAAGAACTCACATGATATGCATTCACTGATAAGTGGATATTAGCCCAGAAACTTAGAATACCCAAGATACAATTTGCAAAACATGAAAATCAAGAAGAAGGAAGACCAAAGTGTGGATACTTTGTTGCTCCTTATAATGGGGAACAAAACATCCATGGAAGGAGTTACAGAGACAAAGTGTAGAGCAGAGACTGAAGGAATGACCATCCAGAGCCTGCCCCACCTGGGGATCTATCTCATAAACAACCACCAAAACTGACAGTAGTGCGGATGCCAACAAGAGCTTGCTGACAGGAGATATAGCTGTCTCCTGAGAGGATCTGCCAGTGCCTGGCAAATACAGAAGTGGATGCTCACAGTCAGCTATTGGATGGAACACAGGGCCCCCAATGGAGGAGTACCCAAGGAGCTGAAAGGGTCTGTAACCCTATAGGAGGAACAGCAATGTGAACTAACCAGCAACCCCTGAGCTGTGTCTCTAGCTGCATATGTAGCAGAGGGTGGCCTAGTCACCATCAATGGGAGGAGAAGCCCTTGGTCTTGCAAAGATTATATGCCCCAGTACAGGGGAATGCCAGGGCCAGGAAGTGGGAGTGTGTGAGTTGGGGAGCAGAACAGGGGGAGGGTATAGGGGACTTTGGGGATAGCATTTGAAATGTAAATGAAGAAAATATCTAATAAAAATTGTTTAAAAAATAAGAAAAAAGAAAAATAAGCCGGGCGTGGTGGCGCACGCCTTTAATCCCAGCATTCGGGAGGCAGAGGCAGGCGGATTTCTGAGTTCAAGGCCAGCCTGGTCTACAAAGTGAGTTCCAGGACAGCCAGGGCTATATAGAGAAACCCTGTCTCGAAAAGGAGAGAGAGAGAGAGAGAGAGAGAGAGAGAGAGAGAGAGAGAGAGAGAGAGAGAGAGAGAGAGAGAGATTTAGGAAGGAAGGAAGGAAGGAAGGAACCCCAAAGCCTACCCCCAGTGACACACTTCCTCTAATAAGGCCATCTCCTAATCCTTTCAAGTTGTGCCACTCCCTGGTAATCAAGCATTCAAATCTAAGAGCCTATGAGGGCCATTTTTATCCAAACCACCACATTCCACTACCTGGTCCCCATAGGCCTGTAGACAAAACATAATGCAAAATGCATCAGTCCAACTTCAAAAGTCCTCACAATCTATCACATTCTCAGCACTGTTCAAAAGTCCAGAGCTCAACGTCTCTTGTGAGACTCATAGCAGTCTCTTAACTATAATCTCCTATAAATCAAAATTCAAAAAGAAGATTGTTGTGGAAATTTTAAATTCCAAACCGGGGTATCTACCCTGCCTTTGATTATTCAGTTCCCAGATAAAAGACACAAATTTTATTATTACAGTAAGCCTTAAAAAGCACAAGAGCTGAGCAAATATCTATCCTCTATGCTATTATGTCTATTTCCCAGCCAATAATCCCATTATATAACTTACCAAAAAATTGTTTTGTCTGGGCTGCTCTTAACTCCAATTAGCCCACCCACACAGCCATTATTTGATGACTCAGCTAGCCCATGGTGGCTTCTCCTCCTCCATTCCTTTCTCTTCCCCTTGTGGTCCTCCTCCAACCCCCAGTCCAGGAATCTGAAACCCTGCCTGTGTCTCTTCTACCCAGCTATTAACTGTCAACATCTTTATTTACCAAGAAGAAATACCTTGGGAGGCAAGGTCACATAGCGTCACATGGGTCCATGTGGACTCTCTCTTCTCTGGAGCACTCAGATCTTGGGGGCCCACACTTAGCATTACAATACACAGCAAAAGACCAAACCTCAACAGAAAATCACATACTTAGAACTTATAATGGCACAGGATATAAATGGGAGTATAGTGAGGAGATACTGGACAAACTCAAGAACAACTAGCAGAGAAAACTCCTAACTCTCCAACTCCATTTACTCCAAGTCAAAGCACTCTTCAAATCTCCAGCTCCTTTGAGCTGTGTTGACTGTAGGACACTTCCCTGTCTTGTGCTGGTTCAACACCATGCAGCTTTCCTTGCAAGTATCCAGTGACTGGCATCTCTAATGTCTTGGGATCTCCAAGGAAATCCAGGCTTCACTTTCACAGCTTCACAAAATGGCCTCTCTAGGCCTCCATGCAGGAACACTCCTGACACAAGGCTGGCTTAGTGGCTTTCCTTAGTTGTGGAGGGAGATTCCATAACTCCCTTCTTGTGTCCATGACTCTAAAGCCGAGCCATGTGGATGAAGCTGCCCAGCTGCGCTGCTTGCTGGGGCTGGACTATGGCTCCTGTAGTGGCTATTCCTGGTTGTCAACTTGACAATATTTGGAATGAACTACAATCCGGAATTGGAAGGCTCACCAGTGACCCTTATCTGGAGGCTTGGAGATCCTTATCTGGATCTTGGTTTGAAGATCTTGAGCCATAGTGGCTATGGATTCCAGAAGATTGAATCTCCGAGTTAAGGAACACACCTTTAATCTGGGCTATGCCTTTCATCTGGGATTAAAGGTGTGGTGGAACACACCTTTAATCTGGGCTACACCTTTTGCTGGAGACAATATAAGGACATTGGAAGAAGGGAGTCTAGCTCTTGCTCTTGCTCCTTCGCCTGCTTGCCGTGTGAGACTGAGTAACTGCTAGATCCTTGGATTTCCATTCACAGCTGCGACTGAACAATTGTAAGGAATTGGGCTGCCGACTGTAAGTTATCAATAAATTCCTTTACTAACTAGAGACTATCCGTAAGTTCTGTGACTCTAGAGAACCCTGACTAATACAGAAGTTGGTACCAGGAGTGGTTCTAGAGTAACAGAAGTACAAGGATGAATCTTTTAAAATTCTGGAATTGGCTTGTTGATCCACCAGCACTTTCAACTATTGAAACCTCTCCAGATTCTCTCCCTCCTGGGAGCTCAGAGAATTTTGAAGACCCATGGTTGAAACTATATTCCGAACTTAAAGAAGCTAATGCCCTTGATTTTCTTAATGAATTAGGTGATTCAGTGCACAAAGCTTTCTACAAGATGGGGAAAAAATCGAAAAATGATTTTACTGGCTGGCTGCTCTTAGTATCTGTGGAAAAAATGATGAATGAAAGGAAGGAGTTGTGTGATAAAATCGAAAGGCTCCAGACACAAGTAAACGATCTAAAAGTTGCTAAGTGTGTCCTTGAGGAGAATCTTCTCTCTTGTAGCAATAGAGCTCAAGTTGCAGAAAATCAAACAGAAACTCTCATTGTAAGGTTGGCTGAACTACAGCGAAAATTCAAGTCTCAGCCTCAGAGTGTGTCGACAGTTAAAGTAAGGGCTCTAATTGGCAAAGAATGGGATCCTACAACATGGGATGGGGATGTGTGGGAAGACCATGTTGAAGCTGAGAATTTTGAATCCTCAGATTCTCAAGGGTTTGCCCCACCTGAGGAAGTAGTACCCTCAGCCCCACCTCTTGAAATAATGCCTTCCCCACATGAGGAAATTAATTTTGCAGAGTCTGCTCACGGCCCACCAATAGTTTCTTCTAGACCTGTAACCAGACTCAAAGCAAAACAGGCTCCTAGAGGGGAGGTAGAAAGTGTAGTCCATGAGGAAATTCGCTACACTACTAAGGAGCTTAATGAGTTTGCTAATTCATTCAAGCAGAAACCTGGTGAATATGTGTGGGAATGGATTTTAAGGGTGTGGGATAAGGGTGGAAGGAACATAAAACTAGAGCAGGCTGAGTTTATTGACATGGGTCCTCTGAGTAGAGATTCTAGGTTTAATACGGAAGCTCGCATAGTTAAAAAAGGTGTCAAAAGTTTGTTTGAATGGTTGGCTGAGGTGTTTATCAAAAGATGGCCTACTGGAAATGACTTGGAGATGCCTGATATTCCATGGCTTAGTGTTGATGAAGGGATTTTAAGACTTAGGGAAATTGCAATGCTAGAGTGGATATATTGTGTAAAGCATAATTGTCCACAATGGGAAGGTCCAGAAGATATGCCTTTCACCAGCTCTATAAGACGCAAATTGGTGAGAGGGGCACCAGCACATTTGAAGGGTTTTGTTCTTTCCCTTTTCCTTGTGCCAGATCTTAGCATTGGAGATGCTTCTGCTCAATTAGATGAATTAAATTCACTGGGTTTAGTTGGATTCCGAGGTAACAAGGGCCAGGTGGCAGCATTGAATCGCCCGAGACAAGGTGATTCTAGTTATTATAATGGACAGCGTAGACAAAAGAATGTTTATAATAACATACCCAGTAATGGTCAGCACAGGAGAGGTGAAATTTATAATGGCATGACTCGGTTGGACCTTTGGTACTGGCTAACCAATCATGGTGTTTCCAGGAATGAAATACATAGGAAGCCTACTGCATATTTGTTTGATCTGTATAAGCAGAAAAATTCTCAAACAAATGAAAGAAAGGCTACATTAGATCGTGGTAAACAGCCAAATGAAAGAAAGGCTACATTAGATCGTGGTAAACAGCAATCTCGGCCAGTGAATCAATTTCCAGACTTGAGACAGTTTGCAGATCCAGAACCCCTTGAATGAAGGGGTGGCCAGGTTCCGCTGAGGAAGGATCTTGATAAGACACTCAAAGGTTTTGCTGTTACCCTTTCTCCAGTTCTTCCCCAGAGGGACCTACGGCCTTTTACAAGGGTAACTGTACACTGGGGAAAAGGAAATAATCAGACTTTTCGGGGTCTGCTGGATACTGGTTCTGAGTTGACACTGATCCCAGGGGATCCCAAGAAACATTGTGGCCCTCCAGTTAAAGTAGGGGCTTATGGAGGGCAGGTGATTAATGGAGTTTTGACTGATGTCCGACTCACAGTAGGTCCAGTAGGTCCCCGGACACATCCTGTGGTGATTTCCCCAGTTCCAGAATGTATAATTGGGATAGATATACTCAGAAATTGGCAGAATTCTCATATTGGTTCCCTGAACTGTAGAGTGAGGGCTATTATGGTTGGAAAGGCCAAATGGAAGCCTTTAGAGTTGCCTTTGCCAAAGAAAATAGTGAATCAAAAACAGTATCGTATTCCTGGAGGCATTGCAGAAATTACTGCCACTATCAAGGACTTGAAAGACGCAGGGGTGGTGGTTCCCACCACATCTCCGTTTAACTCTCCTATCTGGCCAGTGCAGAAAACAGATGGATCATGGAGAATGACAGTTGATTATCGAAAACTAAATCAGGTAGTAACTCCAATTGCAGCTGCTGTACCAGATGTAGTTTCGTTACTTGAGCAAATTAACACATCTCCTGGCACCTGGTATGCGGCTATTGATCTGGCAAATGCCTTCTTCTCAGTACCTGTCCATAAGGACCACCAGAAGCAATTTGCTTTCAGTTGGCAAGGCCAACAGTATACCTTCACAGTTTTGCCTCAAGGATATATTAACTCTCCTGCCCTGTGTCATAATTTAGTTAGAAGGGATCTTGATCGTTTGGATCTTCCACAAAATATCACATTGGTGCACTATATTGATGACATTATGCTGATTGGACCAAGTGAGCAGGAAGTAGCAACCACTTTGGACTCATTGGTAACACATATGCGTATCAGAGGATGGGAAATAAATCCAACCAAAATTCAAGGACCATCTACCTCAGTGAAATTCTTAGGAGTCCAGTGGTGTGGGGCGTGCAGAGATATTCCTTCTAAGGTGAAAGATAAGTTATTGCACCTGGCCCCTCCTACAACCAAGAAAGAAGCACAACGTTTAGTGGGCCTATTTGGATTCTGGAGACAACACATCCCTCACTTGGGTGTGTTACTTAGGCCTATTTACCAAGTGACTCGGAAAGCTGCTAGCTTTGTGTGGGGCCTGGAACAGGAGAAGGCCCTTCAACAGGTCCAGGCTGCTGTGCAGGCTGCTCTACCACTTGGACCATATGACCCAGCAGACCCGATGGTACTTGAGGTATCTGTGGCTGATAGAGATGCTGTTTGGAGCCTCTGGCAGGCCCCTGTAGGTGAATCACAGAAAAGACCTTTGGGATTTTGGAGCAAAGCTCTACCATCATCTGCAGACAACTATTCTCCCTTTGAAAAACAGCTCTTGGCCTGCTATTGGGCCTTAGTGGAAACTGAACGTTTGACAATAGGACACCAAGTTACTATGCGACCTGAACTACCCATCATGAGCTGGGTACTATCAGACCCTGCAAGTCATAAAGTGGGACGCGCACAGCAGCAGTCTATTATCAAATGGAAGTGGTATATACGTGATCGGGCCAGAGCAGGTCCTGAAGGCACAAGCAAGTTACATGAAGAAGTTGCTCAAATGCCTATGGTTTCTACTCCTGTTACAATGCCATCTGCTGCCAAGCATGCACCTATAGCCTCATGGGGTGTTCCCTATGATCAACTGACCGAAGAGGAGAAGACTAGAGCCTGGTTTACTGATGGCTCTGCACGTTATGCAGGTACCACCCAGAAGTGGACAGCTGCAGCATTACAACCCCTTTCTGGGACAACCTTGAAAGACACAGGTGAAGGGAAATCTTCACAGTGGGCAGAACTTCGGGCAGTACACATGGTATTACAGTTTGTTTGTAAGAAGAAGTGGCCAGATGTACGATTATTCACTGACTCATGGGCTGTAGCCAATGGATTGGCTGGATGGTCAGGGACTTGGAAAGATCACAATTGGAAAATTGGTGAGAAAGACATCTGGGGAAGAAGTATGTGGATAGATCTCTCCAAATGGGCAAAGGATGTGAAGATATTTGTGTCCCATGTAAATGCTCACCAAAAGGTGACTTCAGCCGAGGAGGAGTTCAATAATCAAGTGGATAAGATGACCCGTTCTGTGGACAGTCAGCCTCTCTCCCCAGCCATCCCTGTCATTGCTCAATGGGCACATGAACAAAGTGGTCATGGTGGTCGAGATGGAGGTTATGCTTGGGCTCAGCAACACGGGCTTCCACTCACCAAAGCTGACCTGGCTACTGCTGCTGCTGATTGCCAGATCTGCCAACAGCAGAAACCAACACTGAGCCCCAGATATGGCACCATTCCTCGAGGTGACCAGCCAGCAACCTGGTGGCAGGTTGACTACATTGGACCACTTCCTTCATGGAAAGGACAGCGTTTTGTTCTTACTGGAGTAGATACTTATTCTGGTTATGGATTTGCCTTTCCTGCACGTAATGCTTCTGCTAAAACCACCATTCACGGACTGACAGAATGCCTTATCTATCGTCATGGTGTTCCACACAGTATTGCTTCTGACCAAGGAACTCATTTCACAGCCAGAGAAGTACGACAGTGGGCCCACGATCATGGAATTCACTGGTCTTACCACATTCCCCATCATCCTGAAGCAGCTGGTCTGATAGAAAGATGGAATGGCCTTTTGAAGACGCAGTTACAGCGCCAATTAGGTGGTAACAGCTTGGAAGGCTGGGGTAGAGTTCTTCAGAAGGCAGTATATGCTTTGAATCAGCGCTCGATATATGGTACAGTTTCACCCATAGCCAGGATTCATGGGTCCAGGAATCAAGGGGTGGAAAACGGAATAGTTCCACTTACTATCACTCCTAGTGACCCTCTAGGAAAATTTTTGCTTCCTGTCCCCATAACTCTAGGTTCTGCTGGCTTAGAAGTTTTGGCTCCAGAGAGGGGAGTGCTCCTACCAGGAGCTACAACAAACATTTCATTGAACTGGAAGCTCAGACTTCCCCCTGGTCATTTTGGGCTTCTAATGCCCTTAAACCAACAGGCTAAAAAAGGAATAACAGTGTTAGGAGGGGTGATAGATCCAGATTACCATGGGGAAATTGGATTACCTCTTCACAATGGTGGTAAGCAAGATTATGTCTGGAGTGCAGGAGATCCCTTAGGGCGTCTCTTAGTACTACCATGTCCTGTGATTAAAGTCAATGGGAAACTACAACAGCCTAATCCAAGCAGGATGACAAAGGACGCAGACCCATCAGGAATGAAGGTATGGGTCAATCCTCCAGGAAAAGAGCCAAGACCTGCTGAGGTGCTGGCTGAAGGTGAAGGAAATACAGAATGGGTAGTAGAGGAAGGTAGTTATAAATACCAATTAAGGCCACGTAACCAGTTGCAGAAACGAGGATTATAAAGTAATATGAATGCCCATTGTAAATTTACTAATGCGTTTGCGATTGTACGAGGGATAGTTATATCATGTTAGGCGTATTTACAACCTTGTTATTGTTTCATGTGAACATGAGATATTATTTGTGTCAAGTTGACAAGGGGTGGATTGTAGTGGCTATTCCTGGTTGTCAACTTGACAATATTTGGAATGAACTACAATCCGGAATTGGAAGGCTCACCAGTGACCCTTATCTGGAGGCTTGGAGATCCTTATCTGGATCTTGGTTTGAAGATCTTGAGCCATAGTGGCTATGGATTCCAGAAGATTGAATCTCCGAGTTAAGGAACACACCTTTAATCTGGGCTATGCCTTTCATCTGGGATTAAAGGTGTGGTGGAACACACCTTTAATCTGGGCTACACCTTTTGCTGGAGACAATATAAGGACATTGGAAGAAGGGAGTCTAGCTCTTGCTCTTGCTCCTTCGCCTGCTTGCCGTGTGAGACTGAGTAACTGCTAGATCCTTGGATTTCCATTCACAGCTGCGACTGAACAATTGTAAGGAATTGGGCTGCCGACTGTAAGTTATCAATAAATTCCTTTACTAACTAGAGACTATCCGTAAGTTCTGTGACTCTAGAGAACCCTGACTAATACAGCTCCTTTGTTTGATTACATCGGCATCAGCTTTCTGTTTCTGATGTTCCCTTCACTGCTTAATCTTTCCTTCCTTTCTACAAGGTGGAAATTTAGCTGGGTGGGGTCTTGCCCTGATGTTACCACTCCTTTTATTCTACTTAGCATCAGGCTTTTCTTTAAACATGTTATCGCTTCAAGTACTTTACTCAGCTCCGTTCCAATCCTGGGGCTTCTTTCCTCTTCACTGTACATTTTGTGGTTTCCTTACTCAGCTTGCTCCTTTTCACTATAGATCTGCATGACCACGAATAACCACATGGCAGAGTCAATACTGGGCTGTCTTGAAATCTCCTTGGCCAATGCCATTGATCCAAAACATCTTCCATTTAGCCTTGGGTAGATTTTTTTAGAAAAGGCAGAAAACAGCCACGTTCTTCACCAAAATATTCTAAGAATGGCCTTAGGCCACATTTGTCCCTTCTGAAGCTGCTTTCACTTTTCTGTCATAATCTACATTGCTCTCAGCACCACTGTCTTTCATGTTCCTACTAGGATGATCCACTAAGCTTATTAGTGTACTCCACTTAAAAACATTCAACTGCTTTCCTAATCCAAAATTTCAGAGTCTATCTTCCAAGAAGCAGTTAGGCCTTTTACAGTCATATTCCATTCCCGGTACCAAATTTTGTCTCAGTCAGTGTTCTTTGGCTATGAAGAGACATCATGACCTTGGCAACTCCTATAAAGGAAAGCATTTAACTAGCATTTGCATACAGCTTTAGAGGTTTAGTCCATTGTCATCGTGGTGGGGAGCATGGTGGCATGCAGGCAGACATGGTGCTGGAAGATCTGAGAGTTCTACATCTGAATCTGCAAGCAGCAGGAAGAGAGACCGTGGCTGGCATGGAGTGATTTAAACCACCACAAATATTTTCTGCTACATCATATTTACTGGCTTTTTAATTTGTTGCTGTATTTTTCAGTAGTAGAACTTACATTTATTATGGTGTCCAGCGTTCTGCTCTTGTCTATTTCTTGAGCATATTAATCATTGTTATTTTTAAAATGATCTTTGAAGCCAGAAAAGATGATTCAGTGAACAGAAAGTGCTTTGCTGCAGAAGCTCCACAACTTGAGTTCCACCCTTCCAAGTCCCCGTGCAAAGGCTGAGGGAGTGAAGTGACACCACAGAATTATCCTCTGGCCTCCATACAAGCACTGTGGCGCTCTCTCTTGCTCTCTCTCTCTCTCTCTCTCTCTCTCTCTCTCTCTCTCTCTCACACACACACACACACACACACACACAACTCCATGAATTGAATTCTCTTTAAGTTTGTATCTTTTCTCTTGATTTTGTGTGGTGGTTTGAATATGCTTGGCCCAGGGAGTGGCACCATTAGGAGGTGCAGCCTTGTTGGTGTAGGTGTGGTCTTGTTGGAGGAAGTGTGTCATGGGGGAGACCCTCTTCCTAGCTGCCTAGAAGTTAGTCTCCCTCTGTTTGCCTTTGGAACAAGATGTAGAACTCTCAGGTCCTCCTGCACCATACCTAAATGGATGCTGACATGCTTCCTGCCTTGAGGATAATGGACTGAACCTTAGAACCAGTAAGCCAGCCCCAGTTAAATGTTGTCCTTTAAAAGAGTTGCCTTGGTCATGGTGTCTTTTTTCAGCAATGGAAATCCCAAGACACTTTGAATACATAAATTTGTTTCCTTATTTACCTGCCTTTCTAAAAATGTGGTCATTGTCTATGAAAAAAAATCTGAGATTGTTTGAAGTTTCCTTTTCCTCCAGAGAGAAGCCATGCTTACCTCAGGAAGTTAGCTAGGAGCAACCGTACAGAAGACAGAAACTAAGATACTGGCACTGGGCTTGAGTGGTATAGACCTTGTTCCTGGAGTGGCCTATCTGTGATCTATCCCACAAAGGAGGATTTATCCTGGATTCTGTTCCCCTAAACCCACAAGGCCATCTAAAGCCCTCTTAGCTTTGCCCTCTGCCATTGGAAGATTGGGAGAGCCTAAAACTGGTCTCAGCCCCTGGAGCCCCATCTTTCTATCTTCCAGGTCTGAGCACACCCTTACCTGAGGTCTATGAATATTAAAGCTTATTGTTTTAATATTCAGAAGATTTTCAAGGTTATTTTTTTAAAGAAAGGAAAAAAGACGACCTCTACTTTTTCATCCATTTCTGACTATATTTTATAACTAAACCTCAAAATGTTATCATTATGAATTTTTAAATATGCATTTGCAGCTGGTACTAAGGCTTTTTCAAAAGCTAGTGTTGGGGTTCTGTTATTTAGAAGCATTTAGCTGTGTGCTGCAGTTGAATGGTGCATCCAGGCTGGATTTTTGACCTGGGCTAGAGGAAACAATCCACACTGACAGCACCTGCCACAGTCTCCCACATTGCCATCCTCTGTCCTAGCTTTTGGGGACTTTCCTAAGAAGGCACGCTTCTTGCTCCATTTGCCCTGCGTCCATGTTCTGCTTTTCTTCTCTTGACCTCAATCAGTTGTGGGATTTTCTTTCCTCCTCTATCTAGTTAGGGTTTCTGTTTCTGTGGTGAAACACCAGGATCAAAGCAAGCTGGAAAGGAAAGGGTTCATTTGGCTTACACTTCCACATCACTGTTCATCCTCCAAGGAAGTCAGGACAAGTACTCTAAGCAGGGCAGGAACCTAGAGGTAGAAGCTGAATCAGATACCATGGAGAGGTGCTGCTTACTGGCTTGCTTCCTGCGGCTTGCTCAGCCTATTTTCCTATAGAACCCAAGTCTACCAGCCTACCTATGGAACCACTCACAATGGGCTAGGCCCTACTTCATCAATCACAAAAGAAAAAAGAAAAAAAAATGCCTTACAGACTTGCCTGTAGCCCTACCTTATAGAGGCATTTCCCAATTGAGGTTCACTCCACTCAAATGACTCTAACTTGTGTCAAGTTGACATAAAACTAGCCAGTATGTTCTACCAGTACCTGACTCCCTAGGGCTTTGTCCAAGGGTCTCAAATTCTTTGTATCATCTAGTTCACACGTATTTGGGATATCAAATGTGGTCTCTATAAACAAATCTTGAATTTTATTTCAAGTTCAGATATTCTTCCAGAGGTCCAGACTTAGATACATCAGTTTTTTTTTTTCTTTTAATTTTAAAACTTACTTCTCTTTACCTCACCACAGGCTGGTTGAGACAATTCAATTAGATCTTATATGAGACAGGTTTTAAGAAACATGGCCTTTGTACTTTGGGTTTTCTTACAGATCCTAAAGTTTATTAATGATTAAAATATATATCTAAAAGGAAGGAAGGGTTCCAAATCTCTGAGGTAATTTAGGCCATCTGTAATCGTGTTATAGGAAATTATAACATTCTAATCAGTTCTTCAGAAAATGTCCCTGATTCTCTCTCTTCGGGGTATTTGTGATTCATTAACAATTTATGGGACAAAGAAACACACACACACACACACACACTATGCTTACACACCACACAGTGACTTTGAACACGCACATGCACACATGCTCAGTGACTGTGTGTGTCTGTACTAGCAGGACAAATAGCATCATGTGTGGTGGCCAGTGTTCTCAAGCTTTGAATCCTTCAGAGGATCTTACCTGCTCCTTTCCATTGGTGCGATTCAGTGTGGCCTTGGACCCAAAGTGGATCTGTCACCAGGGAGCTGCTTCAGTTGCCTCTTGTATAGCCAATTATCCCACTGTTTAGCTGCTAAACTTTAAACCAGTTTAAACCAGTCACGTGTATTATCTGATGGTGTTTGTGGGTCGTAGATCTGAATACAGCTCAGCCAGTTCTCTCAGGGCATTAAAACCCAGGTATTACTCCAAGACCTGTGGCTTTATATGAAGACTTGCCTGCTGCCATCCCCAGGAGCAAGCAGCATCTGTGGAGAGGTAAGTTACTTGTTTCATAAGTCATGTTCAGCCCGGTCCTCAGACCCTTTGCTAAACAAGCACATCCTCCTGTGCACTAACTTACACATCCTCCTGTGCACTAGCTTACACATCTTCCTGTGCACTAACTTACACATCCTCCTGTGCACTAACTTGTACATCTTCCTGTGCACTAACTTACACATCCTCCTGTGCACTACCTTACACATCCTCCTGTACGCTAACTTGCACATCTTCCTGTGCACTAACTTACACATCCTCCTGTGCACTAACTTGCACATCTTCCTGTGCACTAACTTGCACATCCTCCTGTGCACTAACTTACACATCTTCCTGTGCACTAACTTGCACATCTTCCTGTGCACTAACTTGCACATCTTCCTGTGCACTAACTTACACATCCTCCTGTGCACTAACTTGCACATCTTCCTGTGCACTAACTTGCACATCCTCCTGTGCACTAACTTACACATCCTCCTGTGCACTAACTTGCACATCCTCCTGTGCACTAACTTGCACATCCTCCTGTGCACTAACTTGCACATCCTCCTGTGCACTAACTTGCACATCTTCCTGTGCACTAACTTACACATCCTCCTGTGCACTAACTTGCACATCTTCCTGTGCACTAACTTGCACATCTTCCTGTGCACTAACTTACACATCCTCCTGTGCACTAACTTACACATCCTCCTGTGCACTAACTTGCACATCCTCCTGTGCACTAACTAACTTACACATCCTCCTGTGCACTAACTTGCACATCCTCCTGTGCACTAACTTGCACATCTTCCTGTGCACTAACTTACACATCCTCCTGTGCACTAACTTGCACATCTTCCTGTGCACTAACTTACACATCCTCCTGTGCACTAACTTACACATCCTCCTGTGCACTAACTTGCACATCCTCCTGTGCACTAACTAACTTACACATCCTCCTGTGCACTAACTTGCACATCCTCCTGTGCACTAACTTGCACATCTTCCTGTGCACTAACTTACACATCCTCCTGTGCACTAACTTACACATCCTCCTGTGCACTAACTTACACATCCTCCTGTGCACTAACTAACTTACACATCCTCCTGTGCACTAACTTGCACATCCTCCTGTGCACTAACTTGCACATCTTCCTGTGCACTAACTTACACATCCTCCTGTGCACTAACTTACACATCCTCCTGTGCACTAACTTACACATCCTCCTGTGCACTAACTAACTTACACATCCTCCTGTGCACTAACTTGCACATCCTCCTGTGCACTAACTTGCACATCTTCCTGTGCACTAACTTACACATCCTCCTGTGCACTAACTTGCACATCTTCCTGTGCACTAACTTACACATCCTCCTGTGCACTAACTTGCACATCCTCCTGTGCACTAACTTGCACATCTTCCTGTGCACTAACTTGCACATCCTCCTGTGCACTAACTTACACATCCTCCTGTGCACTAACTTGCACATCTTCCTGTGCACTAACTTACACATCTTCCTGTGCACTAACTTACACATCCTCCTGTGCACTAACTTGCACATCCTCCTGTGCACTAACTTACACATCCTCCTGTGCACTAACTTACATATCCTCCTGTGCACTAACTTGCACATCCTCCTGTGCACTAACTTGCAGTCCTGTGTTCCCAGCCCTTGGCACTTTTTCCTTTCAGAAATGCCCAGGATCTGATGCTCATGTTTATTTGTTTTCTGGTATTACAGAATGCTAAAGGGAGCTCTATCTGATTCCAAAAGTCAGCATGACAGAATAGCTTAGAAGTGGAACACTCCTCCATTGCTGGTGGGAGTGCAAACTTGTACAACCTCTTTGGAAATCAATTTGGCAGTTTCTCAGAAACCTGGGAATAGTTCTGCCTAAGACCCAGCTATACCACTCCTGGGCATAATCTGGAAAAATGTTCCACCATCCCACAAAGACTCTTACTCAACTATGTTCATAACAGCTTGGTTCATAATAGCCAGGAACTGGAAACAACTTAGCTGTCCCTCAACTGAAGATTTTTAAAAATGTGGTACATTGCACAATGGAATACTATTCAGCTATTAAAAACAAAGACATCATGAATTTTGCAGGCAAATGGATGGAACTTGAGACTATCATTCTGAGTGAGGTAACCCAGTCCCATGGTGTGTACTCTCTTGTGAGTGGATATTAGCCATAAAATACAGGATACCCATGTTACACTTCAGAAACCCAAAGAAGCTGAACAAGAAAGAAGGCACAAGCAAGGAAGCTTGAAACTCACTTAGAAGGTGGAATAAAATAGTCATAGGAGGCAGATGGAGGGAATGAACTAGAATGGGGTGGGGTTCAGGATCAGGTGTGGAAAAGGACAGGAGAGATAGCTATATGGAAATCTGCTACTAACAGGGCTGAAGAGGTGGGGGGGCATCTCCAGGATGTGACAAAAACCCAAGAATCAATGGGGGCGCCCAAGAATCAATGGGGGGCGACCTTAGCTGTAACTCACAGCATTGGGGATATGGAACCTGAAGAAGCCACCTCCTGTAGCTAGGCAGGAACCTCACTGGAGTGGAAGGGACAACAACCTACCCACAAAATCTTCAACCTCAAACTTATCCTGTCTACAAGAAATGCAGAGACAGGGGATAGAGCAGAGACTGAGGGAATGGCCAACCAATAACTGGCCCGTTTTGAGACCCATTCCATTAACCTGAACCATTGGGGCTCTCAAAGACTGAACCACCAACCAAAGTCTGCACTCAGGCTGGACCTAAGCCTCCCTACACATATGTAGCAGACATGCAGATTGGTCTTCATGTGAGTCCCAAACAACTGAAGTGAGGGCTGTCCCAAAAGCTGTTGCCTGTCTGTGAGATATGTTCTTCTAGCTGGGCTGCCTTGCCTGCCTCAATTGGGGAGGACCTGCCTAGCCAGGGTGTGCCAGGGTGGAGGGGGATATCCAGGGGACCCCCACCTGCTCAGAGAAGAAGGAGAGAAGGGATGGTGGAAAGGATTGTGGGAGGAGATGACTGGGAGGAAGTGACTGGGAGGAGGCAGTGAGTGAGATGTAAAGTGAATAAACTGAAAAAAAGAAAAAGAGAAGTGTTTTGGGGCTCCCACACGGAGCTTCCTACTGTAGGACTCACCTATTTGCAGACCATAAACAGAGCACAGGGTGAATCTTCTAGAGGAGAAAGGAAAGATGGGAGACGGTGGAGCTAACACTGGAAAGAGACTTGTCAGAGAAGAGAAAGGCATGTGCCTGGGAGAATGGGTCCAGACTTGGTGGTACCTGAAGCAAAACCATATCTGGGGCCTTGGAAACAAAATGGTAAAGAGAATCAGGCATGGATGCCAATATTCACATAGGATGGGGGAAATAAATAGTTCAAATACTCTTAAAAACTGATACAAAAACATCGTAAATCAAGAAAAATAGCATATTTTCACTTAGTGAATTACGTCTCTAATCTATGTTGTGGCTGTATAGTCTTAACCCATCTTTTTAAGTGGTACATCTGGCCAATTCTCCTTCCACATAAAATACATGATGTGTATGTACAATCAGAAGTTCTGCCCACTGTAAAGATTTCCCTTCGTCAGTGTCTTCCAGGTCTGTCCCAGAAAGGGGCTGTAATGCAGCAGCTGTTCACTTCTGAACAGTGCTGCCTGCATGGCGTGTCTAACTATCAGTAAAGCAGGTCCTTAACAACCAACCACAGGGCATAACCCATAAGAGGTGCATGCTTGGCAGCACACAGCATTTTAACAGAAGTACAGACCATGGGCATCTGGGCAACTTTTTCATATAACTTGTTTGTGCTTTCAGGACCTGCTCTGGCCCCATTCATATATACATATATTAATTTAATATAATAGATTTCCATGTACATTCTACCTTATGACTTGGTTGATCAGATAACACCCAGCTCAGGTCCTGAATCGGTGACCCATTGTCAAACATTCAGTTTTTACTAAGGCCCAATAGCAGGCCTAGAGATGTCTTTCAAAAGAGGAACAGTTTCAGTTGTCTGCAGATGATGGTAAATCCTTGCTCTGAAATCTCAAAGGTCTCTTCTGTGATTCACCTATAGGTGCCCACCAGAGACTCCAAACAGCATCCTTACCTGCCATTGACACCTCAAGTACTATCAGATCTGCTTGATCATATAGTCCAAGTGGTAGAGCAGCCTACAAAGCAACCTGGACTTGTTGCGCTTTCTCCTGTTCCTGCCCCACACAAAGGGAGCAGCTTTCCAAGTCACTTGGAATATGGGCCAAAGTAACACACCCAAATGAGGAGTGTGCTGTCTCCAGAATCCAAATAGACCCACTAAATGCTGGGCTTCTTTCTTGGTGGTGGGAGGGGCCGGGTGAATAACTTATCTTTCACCTTAGAAGGAATATCTCTTTTACCACTGGACTCCTAAGAATTCCATTGAGGTAAAAGGCCCTTGAATTTTGGTTGGATTTATTTCCCATCCTCTGATACGCTTATGTGTTACCAATGAGTTCAAAGTGGATACTACCTCCTGCTCACTTGGTCCAATCAGCATGATGCTGTCAATATAGTGTACCAGTGTGGTGTTTTGTGGAGGAGACAGACAATTAAGATCCCTTCTATGTTATGACACTGGGTAGGTGAGCTAATATAACCCTGAGGTAAAACTGTAAAGGAATACTGCTGGCTTTGTCAACCGGAAATAAAATGCTTCTGGTGGTCCTTATGGACACGTACCAAGAAAAAGGCATTTGCCAGATCAATAGCTGCATACCAGGTACCAGGAGATATGTTAATCTGCTCAAGTAAGAGCACCACATCTGATGTAGCAGCTGCAATCCAAGTCATTAACTGACTGAGTTTTCAATAGTCAACTGTCATTCTCCATGGTCTATCTGTCTTCTGCATTGGCCAGATAGGATAGTTAAAGGGAGATGTGGTGGAAACCACCACCCTTGCATCTTTCAAGTCCCTTATGGTGGCACTAAGTTCTGCAGTTCCTCCAGGGATGTGATACTGTTTTTGATCCACTATTTTCCTTGGCAGAAGCAACTCTAAAGGCTTCCATTTAGCCTTTCCTACCATAATAGCCCTCACTCCACAGGCCAGGGAACCAAGGTGAGGACTCTGTCAACTTCTAAGTATTTCTATCCCAATTATAGATTCTGGGACTGGGAAAATAACCACAGGATGAGTTTGGGGACTCATTGGACCTACTGTGAGTCAGACTTCAGCCAAAACTTCATCAATCCCTCGGCTTCCATAAGCTCTTATTTTTAACTGGAGGGCCACAATGTTTCTTGGGACCTCCAGGACTAGGGGTAAATTCAGAATGTGTCCAATAATGCCTGCAAAGTCTGATCACTTCCTTTCCTATCATATACAGTCGCCTGTGTACGAGACTGCAGGTAGCTCTCAAGACTGGCTGGGAGAAGGCCAACAATAAACCTTGTAGGTATCTCACCAAGGCATCAGGGAAAGCTGGCCACCCTCTTATTCCACCAGACCCCAGGCTTTTCTTTATTCTGCTTATCTCCTTGAACACAGGACTTGGCTCCCTTACACTTCCTGGTGTCCCCTTTATCCCCAAACTATACAGTTTTGTATTTTCTTGCTCAGTTTGCTTCTTTTCATCACAGATCTATTTAAGAGTGAACACTAATAACTACATGACAGAGTCCATAATTAGACTGTTTTGAGATTTCCTTTGTCAATGCCATTAATTTAAAACTCTTTAATTTAGTTAGCCCCAGGCAGACTTTTTGGACAAGGGCAAAAAGCAGCCAAATTCTTTACCAAAAATATCACAAGAAGAGAAAGCATTCTAGGCCATATACTAAAACTTTTCTCTGAAACCTCTTGACCTGGGCCCCACGGTTCAGTTCACCCTCAGCGCCACTGTCTTCCATGTTCCGACTGTGATGGCCTGGTAAGCCCCACATAAGCATTCATCTGTTTTGCGAATCCAGAGACCCAAAGACCACATTGCTCCAAACAAAAGCATGGTCCAGCCTATCACAGCAATATCCAGTTCCTGGTACCAACTTAACGGGGTTTCTGTTGCTGTAAAGAGACACCATGACCAAGGCAAGTCTTATAAAGGACAACATTTAATTGGGGCTGCCTTGCAGTTTCAGTCCATTATCATCCTGGTGGGAAGCATGGCAGCATGCAGGCAGACATGGTGCTGGAGAAGGAGCTGAGGGTTCTACATCTGGATCTGTAGGCAACAAGCAGAGAGGGTGAGTCAGCGGGCCGAGGTTGAGCGTCTGAAACCTCAAAGCACACCTGTTGTTTTTAAAAACAAAAATCCCAGCCATTCAATTTTACCAAATGAAGACTCAGGAGCCAGACACTGGTGAAAGTCTGCTGGCTCAGAGAGAGAGAGAGAGAGAGAGAGAGAGAGAGAGAGAGAGAACCTAGCTGACCCTCCTACTCCACTGACATCCCAGAAGGAGAGAACGACTCCACATTTCCACATTTAGGCTGTGGCACACACACCTACATTCAAACAAGAAAGAGGGGCTGGGGAGATGCCTCAGTGGCCAAGAGCACCTCCTGTACTCACAGAGGACCTGGGTTCAATTCCAAGCACCCATGGTGTTCAGTTTATAACTGTCCACAGCTCCAGTTCCAGGTAATTGGATGCCTTCTTCTGGCCTCCTCAGGCATTACTCTGCTGTTCAAACAGACAAGCATACACACATACACACATAAATTTTAAAAATTTAGAAAGTAAACTGGAAGTGTGTTCATTTTCCTGGGCTAGCATTTTGAAATCCAAAATGGAGTATTTATTTATCCACTCTTAGCAAAAAAGGGAGTAAATATAGAAAAGGTAGTAATTAAACAGGTCCCTATCTGCACAGATAGAATCTAGCCCAACTGTAGAGGGCGCCCCTTAAGTCTCTCAAGTAGAATGTCAAAGTCACTAAGCCCGGTCAGTGTCTTGCCTGCCCATAGGGTGGAATCCAGATCTACCACACAGTATTTTTTTCAAATGAATGCCAGACCCTGAGACTGTGTAATAAAGCTACATGAGCAGCCGCTCACACCTGCGAGAGACCTAGTCTAGTGGGTCTGCAGACAGGAGTGAAGTGACTTAAGTAGAATGCGCTGCACACTTGATGTGCTCTGAGCACAGACACAAACTCGTCCTGGCAGGGGAAACACAGCACCACCCGAGAAGGAATAATGGCAGGTGTCCGGAGGCTGGCTGGGCCCAGGGAATCATTGCTAAGGAAAAGAGAGCAAACAGGAAGAAGGGCCAAGCATACTTTACTTAAAGTTTGTTCCCAGGGTACTTCCTCCAGCAAAGCTCTACCTCCCAAAGGTTCCATTGTCTTCCCAAATAGCATCAACCATTTGGGGACCAAGTATTGAAACACATGAGCTTGAGGCAGACGCTCCACAGTGAGGCTTCAGTGATAACTCCGATTGAGCGCACCACAATTAGGATACTTTCCTAAAGATTGGGGGGGGGGGTAATGACATCCTGACCCAGCTAGAGAGCACGGAGGTACTGATAGAAAGACAGAATGGGATGAAGACAAACATGCCACAGTGGCTGGAATTGGCCACTGACTAGAGGGGGGAGGGATGAAGTCTGGACTCACTTCCTGATTTCTGATGATGATGATTTCCCTAAGAGAATGGGAAAACTCTGAGCTTAGGGGGCTGAACTTGTTAGGGAAGACCATTCCCATTTTAAATTAGTTGGGCACAATTTTTTTTAGCTACTGTCCCATCTTTTTCTTACCATCTTACCCATCCCCTTTTGGTCACTTTATATACGTTATCAGCCCCTTCTTAAAATATCTCTACGATGTCCAGAAATCAAGGCATTGGTCCACCATAACCTCTGTTGACAGATCCATCAGTCTCTGTCCACCTGACTCTCTCCATCTAGTCCTTCAGTTCTTTTGCCTCTTTCCCCTTTTTAAAGCAAGGCATCATAGGGCTGAAGCTGGCTCACTGCAAGACTGATGGACGTGAACTCTGAGTTCTCCTCCCTCAAGAGCTAGGATCACAGGCATACACCATCAACCCAGCTTCCTTTGCTGGTTACTAAACCTGAAATGATAATTTGCTTCTGCCACAATGTAGGGAGGGACAGGCTACTATAGGGAGGGGCTCGCAAGTCATTCCACCCGCTGAGCAAGCCTCCACTCCTCTCTTCTTATTTCTTCCTTCCTCTTTTCGCCCAACCTGACCCCCAGCCTTTTCTTTTTCCTTTTTGTTGTTTTGATGGCAGTGCTCTGGATGGAGCCCAGGGCCTCGCACATCCTAGGCAAGCTATCATGGAACTCTACCGCACTCCAGGGAGTTTTCTCTCTCTCTCTTTAGAAAAAGTCATGTCTTACATGCTTGCATTTGGGCTGATCTTTTTCTCCTAGAATAATAAATTATGACAAAGCCATGTCCAAATGTATGAATCTAAACACAGTATGACATACTGTAGATGTGTACATTATGTTAATGTTTTAGGTAACATTTCCAGAGTGAAGGGCACTGTGACCCTTTATTGCTATGTAAGGGGTAGGATGCTCATGAAGCTCCTGGTCTCTTACTGGTGGAGGCTAATAAACACTCAGGGCAGGGAAGATCAAGTGTTCTTTCTGTTGCAGTGGTAAAACCTGAGAAGACTGATGTAGCTCATGCTTCCAGTTCACAGACCATTGGGGGATGTCAGAGCCCCAAGTGGGAACTTGAAGCAGAAACCACGGAGGAGGATGCTTACTGGCTGGCTGGCTCACGCTTGGGACCAGCCACAGTGGACTGAGCCCTCCTACATCAATTGAGACAATCCCCATGGGCATGCCCACAGGCCAATCTGAAATGGAGGCTCTCAGCTAACTGTAGGCTGTGTCAGGTTGACAAAGCTAAGTAGGAATGCCCCCTTTTTATTGGCTTTCTGTTATTTGGTTGGGTTGATTTTTTTGTTGTTGTTGTAATTTCCTTAATTTTTTAAAAAAAAAATTCCTCTATTTGAAAGTTTTGCTGTATTTGAATTTTTTACTAATGCTGAAGCTCATGTTGTATATTTTCTCCAAAAACCTAGAGAGTTATGCACTGACAGAGAGGACTTTAAGGCCAAACTAACAATCTTTGAGCCCTAGCTCTGAAAGTTCCCCCGAAACCGGAGGGACCCTCACTCAAACCCCGGGATGACAGGACGCCCAAGAACTCACAAGAGACCGGTCTTGATGCAAACAGCAAGAGGTTTAATCAGGAGAGACCAGTGCACTGGGGATGACTCGTATATCACGCAGGGGTAGAGGAGTCAACCCCGAGCTCAAGGGGTAAGGGGTTTATAAAGGCAGAAACCGCAAACACCTGGCATTGGGCTATAGCATTTGGCAAGCATAACGGGTTTAAGGAATGTTTAGAGTATTCTGTACAAACATTTCCTGAAACAATGGAGCAAGTTAAACTTCTGCTTTGTGGTCAGTACATCCTGGAACAATGGGGCGAGTTAAACTTTTACTCCCTGCCATTAGTGAGGTCTATTTTGGACACAAGTCTAGGGGCTTACATAATTTTTTACTCTCTCTCTCTCTCTCTCTCTCTCAGGATCTTTCATTCTCCAGTCTTTCTAGTAAATAGTTCTAATCTTAGAACTAGACACTATCTTCTTCTTGAAGCTCCTTGTTTTTTAAGGTATGATATTGTTGTTTCAAGACTAAAAGCTGTACTGCACTAACTCTCTCTCTAATAAAGGCTACTAGCCGATTTAAAATGCATGGTCCTATTATAAGTAGCAACAAGATAAGCGAGGGCCCCATAATGGTGGAAATCAGAGTGGTCAGCCAAGGGGTCTTATTAAACCATCCTTTAAACCATCCCTGACTGGCATCTCTTTCCCTCTGCCTTTTGTCTAGCCGTTCTCTCAGTTTCTTCATAGAATCTTCGATTACTCCAGAATGATCTTTATAAAAACAACACTCTTTTTTAAGTGCAACACACAGCCCTCCTTCCTTTAAAAACAGCAAGTCTAGACCCCTCCTATTTTGTAAAACCAGTTCTGAAAGTGAAGTTAAAGATTCTTTAAGTTTAGTTATGGATTGCCCTAATGCTCTTAAATATTCACTCATAGTTGATCTTAGTTCTTGGAAATAATGGAGCTGTCCTATGAGAGCAGTAGTGCCTGTCCCTACACCTGCAGTGACTCCGATGCCCAGGATGACTGCCAAGGTCAATGTGACGGGCTCTTTCCAATAGCGGGTTAGACGCCCGACAAATTCGTCTACAAAAGAGTTAGTGGGGTGGTAAAAGACTCTGGGCACTAACTGGATGAGTACACAGTAGTCTTTGGTATTATCAAACACTAACGTAGATACACAAGGAGTTAGTCCTGTACTGCAGGCCCACCATTTGTCTAGACCAGGGAACAGATACTCGATGTCGGAAGTGCTAGGGCTCTCCAGGGTGGTGTTACATAGGTGTCTATAAGCAGCTAGTGGGTTTCCAAGCCAGGTACCTGTAACTTCAGGAAGGGTTAATCTTTGGCTGGTTCCCCAAACACACGCCTCATGGCTGGAGGTGGTAATGAATGTTCCAGACACTGCAATTTCTTTATAATAAGGAGGTACTGAAGCTAGGCAAAGCCAACAAGACTCAGTCATATCGGGATTGGTTCGGTTTATCATACTAAAGGCTCCCTCCCTGTACAAGATTGATTAATGTCTGTCCTGTCTTGGCTGGGGCAACAAAAAGGTTGCTAGAAGGGGTAAGAGATGATTGGGGAGAGGTGGGCAAAGTCGGGGAAGGTTGCAGTCCCAGTAGTGGTGGCTTGGGGATCAGGGGGCCTTGGTCAGCCAGTACCTGGTTAGGTCCCACCGGCCGAGCGGGGAGATGTTCTATCTTTAGGCGGACCTGAAGTCGCAATCCTTGCCCGCCCCCATGTCTGTAAAATACAATGCCCCAAGTCATACCCCAGCCACTGGGTAAGATTGTACATCTGCCCCTCTTTAGTGAACTGCAGTTTTATATAATCTAAATCTGTAGATTTGCATGACTTATCCTTGTATAACCCCATTTCTGCATGTTGGCCAGGTCCTGGATTAACAAAGAGAAAAACTAGTCTGTCCCCGGCAGACAAGGTGGCCCATTTCCAGTCTCCATCATTTGAAGTAATGCAACTCCACTCTCTGCAAAAGAATTCTTGGGGCCCTCCACACTGGGGACCCTTTTTAGACTCGGGGCAGCTATAGAACCCATAGCTTCGGACCTGGTTGGGGGGTGGTACTTGCGACTGCAGAATTAATTTGGCAGAAACAAAAGTATAGGGGCAGCCATCACATCTCTGGGGGTGCCACCTTTGAAATGGCAAAAACGACTTCTCCTGTTTCAGATAACACTCGCCAAGTCAGCTTCTGCAGGGCGTGGGGATTATAGCTAGCCTTGCTCATCAGTCTTGTCCCTTCTGCGACGAAGACACAGCTTAAGAGAGTCATCCGTAGTTTCTAGGTCCCATTCATTTTTAGAGGGTGGTACCTTCATGAGGTGTGAAGCATGAATCCAAGCAGCAATACCCTCTACTTTCACAGCAGTGGGGGTAGTCAACAGTACCAAATAGGGTCCCTTCCACCGTGGTTCCAAGTTTCCAGTACAGTGTCTTCAGACATAGACAGCGTCTCCAACTTGGAACGAGTGGAGTATGGCTAGGTCTTGGGTTTGTAGGCTTCGGGAATTAAACCCCAGGCCTCCTTTCTCACAGTTTCCAGAGCCTTTAAGTGAGCAAAGTTTAGACAATGCAGCATCAGGATCATGGACTCCTCCTGACTCAGTGAGGGGAGGAAGGGCCACCACACAGGAGTTCATAAGGGGTTAATTTATACTTTCCTGGGGAGTTTCTTTTTTTTTTTTTTTTAATTTATTTATTATATGTAAGTACACTGTAGCTGTCTTCAGACACACCAGAAGAGGGAGTCAGATCTCATTACGGATGGTTGTGAGCCACCATGTGGTTGCTGGGATTTGAACTCAGGACCTTTGGAAGAGCAGTCTGGTGCTCTTACCTGCTGAGCCATCTCACCAGCCTCCCTGGGGAGTTTCTTACAAGGCAAAGGGAAGGAGGACTGTCCAATCTTTTTCGATGGTCTCTAAGGCTAATTTAGTCAAGGTCTCCTTTAATGTTCTATTCATTCTCTCTACCTGACCTGAACTTTGGGGTCTGTATGCACAGTGTAATTTTCAATTTATCCCCAATATCCTGGCCAGTCCCTGACTTACCAGGGCAACAAACTCAGGCCCGTTGTCTGACCCGATTACCTTGAGGATCCCAAATCTAGGGAAAATTTCTTCAAGGGTCTTCTTGGCCACCATGTTGGCAGTTTCATTTTTGGTAGGGAAGGCTTCAACCCATCCTGAAAAAGTATCTATATACACTAACAGATACTTCCACCTGTATCGGATAGGTTTGACTTCAGTAAAATCCACTTTCCAATAGGGTCCTGGCCTATCTCCTCGTAGTCTTCTTCCTGGGGTAAAAGGCAACTTTCCTGCATTAGTCAATGCGCAGGCATGGCAGCTTCTTGCCACCTCTTGTACAATATCATTAAGTCCAATAACATAATAATTGGAAGTTTGAACCAATTCTTTAAGTTTTTTGGCTCCCAGGTGAGTCAGAGAATGTAAATTTTTAATGTACTCATGCACCTCTCTGCTGGGTAGGATGGGCTTCCCATCGCAGATATGGGTTCCATATGGGGTATGTGTCTGATGTCCTAATGCTTCCATAGCATCTAGATCTTCTCAGGTGTAATGGAAGCTGCTTTCCCTTAAATCATGCCAATCAATTTCTGAGTGTAGATTGAGTATCATGGTGCCTTGAGCTGCCTGTTTGGCTGTCAAGTCAGCCATCTGGTTTCCTTTGGTTACAAAGTCAAGTCCCTTTTGATATCCTGGACAATGCATGATGGCCACCCTTTTTGGTAGGTGGATGGCCTCAAGAAGTCTCAAAATCTCTTCTTTGTTTTTAATTTCTTTTCCTGTCAACATTAACAACCCCCTCTGCCGGTAGATAGCACCATGAATAGGGCCGTAGCAAAGGCGTACCTGCTGTCTGTATAAATGTTGATGCTTTTACCCTCTGCCAGATGGAGAGCTTGAATTAAAGCGATGAGTTCAACCTTTTGGGCCGAGGTCCCCTCTGGCAGGCTACTGGCCCAAATGACCTTTTTCCCAACCACCACTGCCGCCCCCCCCCCCCCCCCCGCCTTCCACTTACCTTCAACCACGAAGTTGCTGCTGTCTGTATATCAGCTGGGACTCCCTACCCAAGGGCTGGTCTTTCAGATCTCTTCTAATTCCAGTCTCTTCTGCCAAGATGTCGGCACACTGATGGATTACCATTGAATCTCCAATCTCAGGCAGCAGAGTAGTGGGGTTAAGTTTAGCAGTGTGTGTGTGTGGGGGGGGGGGCGGACCGAAGATTACACGGTCAGTCAATAAAAGAGCCTGGTAGTGGGTCATGCGAGTGTTGGAATCCATCGTTCAGAGGGTTGTCTAATTATGCTTTCCAGGGCATGGGGAGGGGGGGTGGTGTACAATAGTAACTTTTTGTCCCAGATTTAATTTGTCAGCATCTTTGACAAGGAGGGCCATGGCCGCAATGGTCTTGAGGCACAATGGCCATCCGCTAGCCATCTTTCAAGGCGTATCCCAGGTATGTGACTTCGGTCCGACATAACTGAGCCTTTTTGCCCAACGCCCCGTACCCCAACTCACCCAGTTCTGCCAGGAGGTTTTTAGTTTTAAAACCTTGTGGCAGCCTGGTCAATTGTCGGGTAACTCCAGATTCTGGGTCTCTCCACTCGAAAGCGAAAATGGGCTGGCTAGAGGGGTGTCGTCTTAAGCAAAAGAAGGCATCCGTTAGATCTAAAACAGTATACCATTTTTTCTCTGGTGGTAATGAGCTGAGGAGATTATATGGATTTGGGACAGTGGGATGTATATCCTGAATCCTCCTGTTGACTCCCTGAGGTCTTGTACTGGTCTATAATCTAGTTCCCGGCTTTTTGACAGGAAGGAGGGGGGTATTCCAGGGGGACTGGCATGGGACTAAGATGCCAAGCTGCAAGAGTCTCAGAATATGGGGTCTGATTCCTTCTCGTGCCTCTTGACTCATTGGGTATTGTCGAACCCCAATCGCAGTGGCATCCATTTTTTAGTCCCACCACTACTGGAGGTACTTGCTTTGCCATCCCCATCCCCCATGTTTCCACCCATGCTTGAGGAAAAGCCATCAACCAGCCTTCAATGTCAAAGCTGGTTTGTGTTGGGGCTTCATGAAAATGATATTCTTCTTCCATCCCTATAGTTAAAATAATGGAAGTTGGAGGTATTCCTCAGGAGACTTCTAGTTCACCAGATATAAATCACCTGATTTGAGCCTTTAATTTAGTCAATAAATCTCCTCCCAGTAGTGGGGCTGGACACTCAGGTATCACCAAAAAAGAATGGGCCACTTGCTTTTTCCCCAAATCAACAGTTCTAGAAGTCATCTACAGTTAAGGCTTTTGTTTGGTTTGGTTTGGTTTTTTTTTTTTTTGGTTTTTCGAGACAGGGTTTCTCTGTGTAGCCCTGGCTGTCTTGGAACTCACTCTGTAGCCCAGGCTGGCCTGGAACTCAGAAATCTGCCTGCCTCTGCCTCCCAAGTGCTGGGATTAAAGGCGTGCACCACCACTGCCCGGCTTTGGGTAAGGCTTTTGACCTGTAGCCCCAATTACAATAGTTCTTTCATTTTTTAGTTTCCCTAAAGGTTGTTTTAAGACCGAATATTCAGCTCCCATATCCACCAGAAATTCCACCAGGGTCCCCTCTACTTTCAGGGTTACCCTAGACTCAGGGAGGGGGTCCGAGGCCCTGCCCCATTAATCACTATCTTCTCCCAAAGTCAGCACTTTTGGTTTGGGTTCCTTGTTTTTCTTTTTGGGGCATTCTCTACCCCAATGCCCTTTTTTCTTGCAATAAGCACATTGATCCTTATCCAAGGTTCATGCAGGTCCACTGTTTCAAAGGGCACTGGAGCCACCTTGGGGAACTGCTTGTTGCCTTGGTACCCTGGATGCCTTCCTGTTCTATGTCTTTCTCCCACAACTGCGGCCAGGATTCTAGTCAGATTTCTTTCCTGCCTGCGATCCCACTTTTCTTCTCTTTTTTTAGCTTCCTTTTTTCCCCTTTCTTTTCTTCTTCTGTCTCTCTCTTATGATACATTTTTCCTGCTTCTTTCACTAAATCAGATAAAGCAAGGTCCTGCAAACCTTCTAATCTCTGCAGCTTTTTCTTAATGTTCGATGCTAACTGTCCTATGAAAGCCATGGCCACTGCCGCCTGCTGCCCCTCTGAGCTTGGGTCGAAAGGAGTAAATCTTCGATAGGCTTCCACGAGTCGTGCAGCACTTTTACAGCATTCCTTCAGGTGCTAATTAGTGAACTGGACAGATAGCTTTGGGGCTTGAGTCCCAACACCCAACTGGTGGCTCACAGCCATCCAATGCCAACGGATCCTCCACAGGTACAAGCTACACATACATGGTGTGCAGACAAAACACCCACAGACATAAAATTAAATAAGTCAATGAGGTCATTAATTAGATTTGTTTCTTCCAGAATTTAACAAATTATTGCACAATGAGACATTGGCCCATCCTTCTAACTGTAAGACATGACACCCTACTCGTGGTTGTACTGTTTTAATTTTTTTTATATCTTTGGTCCTTGTTCATAACTTCAAATGATGCTTACCATAAGGGATACCAATCCTTGACTTTTCTACTCAGGGCTTCTAGATCACCTGAAGTTCCTGCTCTGGAAACCACATACCACATCTCAGCATAAATCCCAATGAGGGACACTTCTGACATACACTTCTGTTCATCTAGAAATAGCCATACTGGTAACTGTCTCAGGACCCAATAAATTGGATCTGAAAAACTTTGAACATGAGTAATGTTATGATAAAAACAAATGTGAGTTTAAATGTTAGAATGCTAGGATTAAATCAGATCAAATACACTAAAAAAGGTGGGGGTTGGAGGGAGTCTTGCAGCTGACACAAGATAGCTTAGCTAACCAGAAGGGAGAAATATTGGAACGATGGCAAAGCCTTTGCAGAAAACTCATGTTTGGTTTAATTAATCCACCTGTACTTCTGCTGAACTGACTGTACTATCCTGCCTGGAATGATGTTTGAAGCAGGCATATGTGGCTAGGTTCTAGAAAGCTATCTTCAAGTGGCCTGACAGCCTCCCAAATTTACAGTCTGATGCATTTGAATATGATTTAAAAACCAAATTTGGGTATCTTCCTGTTGCAGTAAATCTCCAACCCAAATATGCCCAAGCAATGAAAACAGAACACAGTTAATATGAATACATTCTGTGCGCCTAGCTTGGGCAGATCTACCGATACACTACCATCTTCCACAGCTTATGAGACCTCTTAGAACTTGTGGTTTCTCCAGGCCATGTGCTTTTGTCCTGCTTTTCTACTTCTTCCTCCTCTTCTTCGTCCTCTCCCTATTCCGTTTTCTCCTCCTCTCTCTCCCCCTTCTGCTCCACCTTCCCTCTATCTACCCAATCATCAGCTCTCCCTTATTTTACAAATTAAGGTGGGAAGCAGGTTTACAGGAAATCACCTGAGTGCTGACTCAGTCCTTGTTCAAAACCCCTCACGGGAGAATGGAATTAACATCAAATATAATTAGCCCACAGGTCTATCCACAACACCTCCCCCTCTTTGTCCAATTAAAAGACTATTTTATCTCAGATACAATTGAACACAACCATTACTATTTTGTAACTTATAAAGTACAAGAGACCTAATACCCAGTCCATCATCTTTGTTAATTAAATAGAACCTCTGTCATCTATCCTTACTTAAAAGGCTATAGTTCTGCACCTGGCTATGTCTTGGCTTTAGACAGAATGCCATCTGAAAACCATCTGCTCAAATCCATTCCTCTCAAAGTAAAAAGCCTGGGTTTGCTAGGAGACTGTAGTTTTTCAACCCCATCAGTGACCTGTCCAGCAGGTCCAGTTATTCGAGGGTCTCAAGGGGCCCTTCTCCTAAGAACCAAATGGGGGGAGGGAGAGACGAGAACCCTGTGCAATGAATGACACACGGAAGCAGTCTGAGTGGCATCAAGGTCCCACTGTATTTAGAAAGGCTCAAGGCTTAAATGCACAAGCAAAGGGGAAGTACTTTTCAGCAGGAGGGGTGGGGCAGTAGAAATGCACAAGTAAAAGGGGAAGTACAAATACTTATCAGCGGGAGGGGTGGGGCAGTGGAAAATTTTCTTTTGGCAGTTACACGGGGAAGCAGGAACTTGGTGGTATCAGGGTACTTCTTGAGGTCAGGCCATCTGGCGCTGACTTAGGGCTGGAACATTCTGTGGTTGTTCTCGGAACGGTGCATTGGTGGCCCGCTTTTGACCCCCTTTTCTTCTCGGGGGGAGAGGCCCAATTCAGAGATCAGGACAATTGTGTTGTCTTAATAGCTCCCAACACATCAGAAATCCAAGAACGACTCATATTAACTGAAAATATATAGGAAGCCTAACACAGCTTCCAAAACTTAGCCAATTTATAGAGACCACTGATCACCTGGACAGTCACTTACTTCAACACATTGGAGCATCGGTCTTCAGCCTACTGACCAGGGTCATCTGACAGACTTAGGAATATTAAGATCTAGCCTACTCTGTCTTGGCAGAATCAAGCTGTCCTAAACTGTAATTGTGTCATTTCTTTGGACAGTATTATGTCTGTAGATGAAATGAGGCAATTCTTGCCTAGTGGCTGTTATGCCACAATTGGAGTAACTCAAAGATGCTCAGTTTCTTCTTTGAATCCAAGACAGGGAAAGCTGTCAGGAGCAGACTGGTCTCAACAACAGGTGAATAAATAACATTAAATGCACATTCAATGAACTTCTGACATTTTTGAAAACCATCTATCTATGTGAAGTAATCTGGACTGTTCTGTTAACTACTCTCAGCCATTTCTAATTAAAATAACTGAAAACACCCTAACAATAATCTCAGAGCCATGAATTTCCTGTTTGGCTTTTAACTCACAGGCTTGAACATCTCAGATCTGTTTATAATAACAGCAATAGAAGGACTGGGTCTATGTCCTGTACTTCAAAAAATGTTAGCATCAAAAACAACCTATAATAACCACCCCCAGTCCTAGAGCCTAGGGAACTGGGATGACGACTCTTCATAACTTCAAGCTGAATATGGGCATTGAGATATTTTGAAGCGGGGGAGAGGGAGAAAGGGGAAGTTGGTTGGCCTTAAAAAGGTCACACCAGTGATTGTATTAGTCTCTGATGTCGGAGTCCTGACTTGATCCGGATGAAAAACCAAGACATCAGAAGTTCAGGCAGGTCAGTTTAGCATGTCTGACAATGAAATTCACCATATTCTGTAATATATAAATCTCCAAACAAAATTTTAGTATCATCAAGATAAACTTTTTGTTTCATTCTCTGGAATCTAGTCCTTCAGGGAGTCTCCCTCTATCAAATCTGATCCATAGAACTCTGGAAGGTGTAAATACCTTAATCACCTTTTCCAAAAACACAAAGACAAAACCTTTTCCCCAAATCAGCATAGCCTTCAGTCAGTAACAAGGAAAACCTGTAGCTTGTCCTCTGTCCCAGAGGAACAATAAAACAACCACAATACTCAAAATCACACACATTTTAGCCTATTTAGGCCTTTCTAATTTGTCATGTCAGGATATTAACCCAAAATTCCCATAGAGTCCACATTAGACAGAATATGAGTCTCCTGCAGACTTTAATATACCATCTTTAAAACAATTAATTCACACTTCTATTTTCCTTTCCTCTTTCCCTTCCTTTCCTCTTTCCCTTCCTCTTTCCTTTCCCTTCCTCTTTCCCTTCCTTTCCTCTTTCCTTTCCCTTCCCTTTCCTCTTTCCCTTCTTTTCCTCTTTCCTTTCCCTTCCCTTCCTCTTTCCCTTCCCTTCCTCTTTCCTTTCCCTTCTTTTCCTCTTTCCTTTCCCTTCCCTTCCTCTTTTCCTTCCTTTCCTCTTTCCTTTCCTTTCCTCTTTCCCTTCTTTTCCTCTTTCCTTTCCCTTCCCTTCCTCTTCCCCTTTCCCTTCCTCTTTCCTTTCCCTTCCCTTCCTTTCCTCTTTCCCTTCCCTTCCCTTTCTCTCTCCCTTCCTTTCCTTTCCTTTCCTTTCCTTTCCCTTCCTCTTTCCCTTCCCTTCCTCTTTCCTTTCCCTTCCTTTCTTATTTTTTTAAATTTATTTTTTAATTAGGTATTTTCCTCATTTACATTTTCAATGCTATCCCAAAAGTCCCCCATACCCACCCCCCTAGTCCCCTACCCACCCACTCCCCCTTTTTGGCCCTGGGGTTCCCCTGTACTGGGGCATATAAAGTTTGCAAGTCCAATGGGCCTCTCTTTGCAGTGATGGCCGACTAGGCCATCTTTTGATACATATGCAGCTAGAGACAAGAGCTCCGGGGTACTGGTTAGTTCATATTGTTGTTCCACCTATAGGGTTGCAGATCCCTTTAGCTCCTGGGCAATTTCTCTAGCTCCTCCATTGGGGGCCGTGTGACCCATCCAATAGCTGACTGTGATCATCCACTTCTGTGTTTGCTAGGCCCCGGCATAGTCTCACAAGAGACAGCTATATCTGGGTCCTTTCAGCAAAATCTTGCTAGTGTATGCAATGGTGTCAGCATTTGGAAGCTGATTATGGGATGGATCCCTGCCTGCCTATAAGAGGCAGCTTGTCAAACCAGGGTTAAAACCAAAATTCCTGTGGAGCCCACATGTGCTGGCTGGTTTTATGTGTCAACTTGATACTGGCTGGAGTTATCACAGAGAAAGGAGCTTCAGTTGAGGAAATGCCTCCATGAGATCCAGCTTTAAGGCATTTTCTCAATTAGTGATCAATTGGGAAGGGCCCCTTGTGGGTGGTACCATCTCTGGGCTGGTAGTCTTGGGCTCTATAAGAAAGCAAGCTGAGCAAGCCAGGGGAAGCAAGCCAGTAAGAAACATCCCTCCATGGCTTCTGCACCAGCTCCTGCTTCCTGACCTGCTTGAGTTCCAGTCCTGACTTCCTTTAGTGATGAACAGCAACGTGGAAGTATAAGCTGAATAAACCCTTTCCTCCCCAACTTGTTTCTTGGTTATGATGTTTTGTCCAGGAATAGAAACCCTCACTAAGACACCATGTTAGACAGAATATGAGTATCCTGTAAGATTTCTTAGAGCAATATATCTTTATACCATCTTTAAAGCAACTAATTCAAACCTCCACTAATATCTGCCTGTAGGAAGCAGATAGTTTTTAATTGTTAAGCTCTCTGCCTAGACCAGCCATCCTGTTATACCATCTATCTGTTGTGTTCTCTACCTGGAGGCACAAATTTCTATTAATACATGTTCATAGCAGGCAATTATCACTGCTCTCTCTTCTTGGAGTCAGTGACTAATATTCCCTATCTAGTTCCAAACCACAGGTGAAATTTTCCAACTTTAAGTATCAAAAGGTTATATTTCTTTCTTTATATCAATGAATTATATGGTACAGAGCCCTTTGTACCTTTGTTTCCTGATTCTTTAGTCACAGGGAGAAGCTGAGTGTAGAAAGACACTTGTTGTCTGTGTCCCTGTTTGGAGGTGGAGGAGGCAGTGTGGGGAGCGAAGGATACAGGGAACCAAACACAGGAAGGCTCTCTCCAGTGTAGATGCCTCTCTGTCATTCTCTGTAAGCCCCTCAAACCCAGTGAGCTACAAATCCACCCTGCTGTAGCCCCATATCTCTGCCCAAGCCTCATTCAGAGGTTGGGGTCAGTGAATTTTTATCTCAGGTTATTTGAGTTCAAATATACATTGGGCACCATTTTGTTGTGGTAAATCTCCAACCCAAATATGCTCAGGCAATGAAAACACAACTCAGTTAATATGAATACATGCTGTGCACCTAGATTGGGCAGATCTACTGCTATACTACCATCTTCCACATCTATGAGAGCCCTTAGAACTTGCAATTTCTCCAGGCCATGTAATTCTGCTCCACTTTTCTTCTTCATCCTCTCCCTATTCCATTTTCTCCTTCTTCCCTCCCCCACCTTCCTTTCCACCTTCCCTTTATTTGCCCATTCATCAGCTCTCCTTTATTTTACAAATTAAGGTAGGAAGAAGGTTTACAGGAAAACACCAGAGTGCTGACTCTTTCCTTGTTCACAACCCTTCTCAGGAGAATGGTTTATCATCAAATATAGTTAGCCCCAGGGCTATCCACATCTTCCCAGTTCTCAGAATCATACTAACAATACATACAAACTTCTGATATCCACTGTCACATTGCATTCAGTGAAAGCCCCCAGGTGTACCCTCCCCCAGCCTTGAGCAGGCTGACTCAGACCTGCTCTGCCACTGCCAGCTAGCCCACCTAGGGTGGAATCTTCTGACCTAAATAAGGTTTATAGTTCTGCCACATCTGTGGTTTTCTCCAAGACAACACTACCTGCTGAGAAGCTGAACCTGTCTTCCGGAGGCGATCTAGACAAAGCAACAGCCTGGCAACAGAGTGATGAGAGCCTGGCAACAAAGCAAGGAGAGCCTGGCGTGGTGGGGGATGGGCTTTCCCCTTTTTAAGTTCAGACTCAAAAAGTAAACTTTGGGCCTTGATCAGTACTTGTTTTGGTCTCATTCTTCTCTCATCTCTCTCATGCAGCCCCAGCCTTCCTTTCAGGAACTCAGTTCATGTAGCTGCTGGCGGCTACACCCAGGGACAGGCTTACCCTGTCTGTCTGTAGTGTTTGTTAATCTGGAAACAGGAGCAGCTCACAGAAGTCCACCCGCCTCCACCACTGCTGTCTGCCTCATACTCACAGTAAGGCTTGAAAATGGCCCATTCCCCTTCATACTGAGATACAGTGTCCACAAGGAGGACAGAGTATACTGGGTTTGCATATGTATCTACTTGGACAACCATTAGTAGATCCAAATAAATCTTTTCTATCTTCTCAGAAGCAACCTTTATGTGTAGAAAGACAGGAACAGACTCAGGCCCACAACCACAGGATCAGGGAGTGTGGGGAAAGCTGTGTACCTTCATCGAGGAGCCCACCAGGATTGTTACAACTCTGCTAGGTGCTAGTCACCAATGTCCTCAGTTTGACCTCCAGTCCCCCTCCCCCTCCACAAAGATGGAGAAGGTGAAGCCCTTCTGGATGAGGCAAAAAAGGTCTGGCCAAAGACCTTTTCTGTGATATGAAAGTATCTCTCTAAAATTCACTTTTGACACTCTGTCCCCAGAGCAGCAGGGTGGGGCCTTTGTGGATGGTCATAAACAAGGTCTGTAGAGGAGAGTCTGTCGTCTGTCACAGGATGTGGAGCACACAGCATGGAGCACTCCTTCCTTAGGGAAGACGTTGCAAGGCAGTGACTGGCAGAAAGGGGCCCATCCCATCCCATCACTAACCTGTAGACTCCTTGATCTCAAGCTTCTCCCTTCCAGAGGTGAGGAATAAATTTCTGCTCAGTACAAAGTATCCATCTATGGTCCTTGGAAGTAACAACGCAGAGTGGACCGAGTGCCCTGACCAGCCTCACCTTGGACTCTTTCGAGTTGGCAGAAGCTACCCTGTGTTTTGTTTTGAAGCAGGGTTTTGATAAGCGATATTTTAAGCATAATCCTCCTGCCTGAGCCTGCATCACCCCAGTAGCAGGCCTGTGCCACCACGCCCGGTATTGTTACATCCTTTCTTAAACTGCTTTCATCTAGGAAAATGCAGCGCTGCCCTTTCTGCCATGGGTTTACCCCCTACCTACCTGGTTAGGTCAGGCCTGCCTTTATCTTCTGACTTATCATCTTGTTCTACTCCTGCTTCCTGGAGCTGTGGCCTTCACAGCACCTGGTTGTGACTCTAGGAAGCCAGCACGGTGAGATGGAATAAAGAGCGTAGGCCACTCCTCCTGGAGAGAAGCCCTTAGATACCCTCATCCAGCTGATCGAGGTGAGTTTCATAAAAAAAAAAAAAAAAGCGGGTCAGTTAATCTCACCTGTGGAAAGGATGATCAATGGGGTTTGAGTCAGGAGAAGAAAGCTACAATCTGGAAAATACTTGTCTAAAAACTGACTAAGATAATGCCAAATGCCCTCTGCCTACAAGAGAATGGCCATAGTCCACAGCCCCAGAGAAGTTGGTGGCCTTCCTGCCCTCAGGCCACGGTCTGGAGCTCAGCAGTTCCATGGTTCTGTGAGGTCACTGAGAGAAGAATCAGGACTTGGGTCTGTCTCCAGCTGCTCCAAGTCCTCACTCCTTTGGGTTTTGGCAATTTTGGGATGAGGGGGGAGTCAGCCTGAGTAAGCAGTGGGTCCAAGTTCAGTCTCCCCTCCAGCCACCACAGCCTCTTACTGCCTTTATGAAGAGAAATTAGGCAGCGTGAGTCACTTCCACCAAAGTAAGCTGAGACTCTGAAGCTCCTCAGTGGGAGAACAACACTGAAAACGGCCTCTTTGTTCTTCTGTTTCTAGAAAACATAAAGAACAAGAAATCTGCATTCAAACTAGGCTGAACAAAAATGTTTACGCAAAGTGACACTGGGAAAATAGAGGAGATTTTCACAACGAACACCATGGCCTTCGAGACCACAGCGATCACATTCTTCTTCATCCTGCTCATCTGCTTCATTTGTATCCTCCTCTTACTGGCAATTTTTCTATATAAATGGTATAAGCCCATGTTAATACTCAAAGTAGATCTCAAGGCACGTAGCAAGTATATATAGAAATAATATATAATAATTTTAGATAGCTGGTGGCACACAGATATAAACAGGTGGCACACACCTGTAATCCTAGAATTCTGGAGGAAGAGGCAGGACGATTAGTAATTCAAGGTCATTATTACACAGAGATTTCTAGGTCAATCTAGGCTATGGGAGACGCTGTCTCAAAACCCAAATTGAAATAGAATAAGTATTGTAGTAAGTATTCCACTTCCACTTGTTTTATTTATTTATTTATTTATTTATTTATTTATTATTTATTTATTTATTTATTTATTATTTATTTATTTATTTATTTATTTATTTATTTATTTATTTATTATATGTAAGTACACTGTAGCTGTCTTCAGATGCACCAGAAGAGGGCATCAGATCTCATTACAGATGGTTGTGAACCACCATGTGGTTGCTGGGATTTGAACTTCAGACCTTCGGAAGAGCAGTCGGGTGCTCTTACCCGCTGAGCCATCTCACCAGCCCCAACTTCGGAGTTTTAAAAGTGCCTGTTTCCTGTTTAAAAGTGAAAGTCCCATACCATGCCTTAGAGTCTTCTTTTTTGAAGTTTTTCTTGTTATTTCAGTTACAGAGGTCACAACCATGAAGAGCCACTGAAGACCCTCTGTACAGGCGAAGGCTGCGTAGCTGCTAATGCAGAGATGGACAAACCCGAAGATCAAGACAAGTAAGTCTAGGGACTGGGGAGAGGGCTTGCTGCTAAGGTATGACACCCCAAGTTTGGCTCCCAGCGCCTACATAAAATGGTAAGTATGATAGCAATGTCTGTAACCCCAGCTGGGGGCAAAGACAGACAGTCCCTAGCCCAGGGGAGCTGTGTACTTCAGGTTCAGCAACTGATCCCATCCACTCCCCAAAAACAACAAAGAAATGACATCCAGTTGGCAACAAATAGTCTCTGAACTCTATACACACCCAGTCAGATAAGAGACTGTATATTTATATACCACACACACACACACACACAACACACACACACACGTTACACATACACACAGTCATACACATACACACACAGACATTTATACACAGATACACAGTTACACACATAGTCACACATATAATACACACTTAGACATATACACATATACACACAGACACACAGATCTACACACAGTCATACACACATATACAACACACACAGCATTATACACACAGTCATACACACAGTCACACACACAGAGTTACACACATACAAAGTTTCACACACACACACACCAACATAAAGTGATGAGGATGTCCTAGCCATTATTATTTGTGGTAATGTCGACTAAGATGTATGGATTTAAAAAAAAAAAAAAAAAAAAAACTCTTGATGATTTTCCAGGGTCCTAATGCACTTTTTAAACATGGGCTTGCCGATGAAGCCTAGCATTCTTGTGCAAAAGCAGAGTAAGGAAGAGATGGCCACATCCTTAGGAGACAACATCAAGGCAGAAGACTACCAAAAGAAACAGACATATGAGCCTGTGAATGCTAGAGAAACCAACCATGAGGTGACATGTTCTCTTTCAGGGGTTGCTCAGGGTTTAAGTTTGATCGGGGAGGAGAGTCGCCATGTGGGCGTAATTAGATCATAATGGTTCCATGAGGCACTGTCAGTCTGCAGGCTTCCACTGTTAGCTTTCATTCTTACATTCCTGTTCATCTTACTATTTCTCCTTTGTTGTTTTTCTTATACTCCTGGGATCTTAGATCTATAAAAGTTCTTGCCACTTATCTAGGGCCTAAACTTTTGTCCCATGGAAAACTAAAGTGACTTGTGACCTTCCTATGGCCGCTAAACAAGCACTGTGTCCTTACCGTAGGCCTGCGAACCTTCCACATCTGCACACAATCACTTCCAGAACTTTCGAGAGCTCCTCCCATTCCTCTGTAGCCTAAGATGGGATACTAGGCCATATTGCTCTCAGCTTTGATTACATGCCTCAAATAATGTTAGTCCGTGTCAATGTAGGGAGTCAAGTATGGTTGATTATCACTGCTGAAAACTCTTTTCTATTTCTTGTTCTCAATGTACATATTAATAATGCTTTAAAACACGGGACTCCTTGCTGTTCATAGGTTGGTCATTTGTTTGTCCCGTTCTCTCTGCAGGGTGAGCTTGCTGAGAAAATGCCCATACATGTCCACAGATCTTCAGATACAGGAAGCCAAAAAAGACCTTTAAAAGGAGTGACATTTTCTAAGGAGGTGATTGTTGTGGACCTTGGAAACGAATACCCTACACCTCGAAGCTATGCTCGAGAACATAAGGAGAGGAAATGAAGTGTAGAAAAAGCTGTGCGGAAAGTGTAACCTTTGACCAGCTTGGATCGACTGAGGGTACTGGGTCGTGTCAAGGCGGCAGGAGGATGGGAAGTGAACAAATACAGACAGGATTCTACCTTCGTGGAAGAAGAGAACTGTGCAAAATTCTGTACGTAAAATACTGAGCTCGAATATAGTTTTTAACAAACAAATCTGAGTTTGGTAAGTTGACTATAATAAATATCCTTAAATGTCTGTCTAGCATAACCGTAAGTATAATGTTTGTTCAGGTGTTCTAGAAAAGCCACACTTGCCGGGTGTGGTGGCGCAAGCCTTTAATCCCAGCACTGGGGAGGCAGAGGCAGGCGGATTTCTGAGTTCGAGGCCAGCCTGGTCTACAAAGTGAGTTCCAGGACAGCCAAGACTATACAGAGAAACCCTGTCTCGAAAAAACGAAAAAAAAAAAAAAAAAAAAAAAAAAAGAAAGGCCACACTTTGGATTTTTTGATCAGAGGCATTCATGATCATGCTGCAGGTACCATCATGGGAACCCTGAAATCTATGCCTGGGGTCCTCTTTGCATTGCATATAATCCAGAACCTTCCTTGTACTGATTATTGCTTTATAAGGTTGTCTCAAAAAACAAACTACTACCAACAAAACCTACTGCTAAATTTGGCAAACTTTAGGATTACACCATTCTTGATTTCTGTCATTTAAAATTACTGTCAAAGGCGGAAACAGGGATACACACCTGTACTATCAGCTACTTGGGAGGCCAATTCACAAGACCTCATCAGTAATAAATGGTAAGAATATGATCAAATGTGGAATATTCATCATAGAGCATAATGGCCACCTTCAGAGGATTACAGGAAACATGAGCAAATGTGATGGGGTGGTGAATCATGTCTGTGTGGAAAGCTTGCTGATTACAGCTGTGGATTCCTGTCAGAGTCTTGACAGGTAACTTGGGTAACTCGGATGTACTGAGCAGCCAGACAGCTGTCAGTGTCCCAAGTGAGATAGAAGCATGGTAGGAGAATACGTTAAATTGGTTTGAGCTGAGAGAGATGTGCAAAAATACTCAGAGACTCTGTGTTCTCAAGAAGCATTTTAATATTTTACCTAAAACCTACTGTAGCCGCCTGCGGCCACACTAACTGGATTCCTGAGTGGAACTGTAAAGGAGGGAAAAGCAAGAGAAGTAAAGAGACCAAGACAGATTTCTGATCATGGCCGGATGTTTACTAAGAGTCTGTGCTTATAAAGCGGGGAGGCCCATCTCCTGCCACACCAGGTTTCTTGGCTTTGTTGCTAAGTTGTTAGCACCAGTCTGTCAGAGCTGTTAGCATTAGGTCGCCAATTCCACACTATCTCAGGAGTATCTCAGGAAGACAGGTTCAACCTCTCCGTGGTGGAGTCTTGGAGAAGAGCAGCGGCAGGTGACAGAACAATAAAGCCATCTAGATCAGAAGGCTCCACCCCAGGTGGTCTCATTCTCAGGGGCAACAAGGTACTCAGGGCTGGGGGAGTGTCTTAGTCAGGGTCTCTATTCCTGCACAAACATCATGACCAAGAAGCAAGCTGGGGAGGAAAGGATTTATTCGGCTTACACTTCCATGCTGCTGTTCATCACCAAAGGAAGTCAGGACTGGAACTCAAACAGGTCAGGAAGCAGGAGCTGATGCAGAGGCCATGGAGGGATGTTCCTTACTAGCTTGCCCTGGCTTGCTCAGCCTGCTCTCTTATAGAACCCAAGACTACCAGCCCAGAGATGGTCCCACCCACAAGGGGCCT
Source organism: Mus musculus (assembly GCF_000001635.26). NCBI lineage: Eukaryota > Metazoa > Chordata > Mammalia > Rodentia > Muridae > Mus > Mus musculus. Next base: position 23,514,657 of record NC_000077.6, on the reverse strand, counting down.
TTCCCCCTTGATCACTAATTGAGAAAATGCCTTACAGTTGGATCTCATGGAGGCATTTCCTCAACTGAAGCTCCTTTCTCTGTGGTAACTCCAGCTGTGTCAAGTTGACACAAAACTAGCCAGTACAGGGAGGCTACAACCTACATTACAACTTTGACTTATTATGGTAAAGCACACATATACCTGATTGCTCAGTGATGGGAAATTCATTCACCTTGGTATATGGTCATTTCCAGCCATTCACAGAAACCATCTGATAGAACTAGAACACTGAACCCCAGAGTTAGCTCCCAGTCCCTCCTCCTGTCCTTGCTGCCAGTCCCTGTGAATCTGACAACTTCACGTGTGACTTCACGTGTGTTTCCTTTCGAGGCTGGCTTGTGTCATTTAGCAGTGTCCTCACAAGTGATGTGGGTGTCACCACCTTCATGCCTGGACAGCAGAGTGACATTGCATTTGTGCGTGCCCTGCTAAGCTTACCCTCCATCTGTTGATGGACACTTCTGTCTTTGGACAATTGTGATTATGTTATGAATATTTACCATTTAAGGAAAAATCAGACTTACCCACATATCTCTAGTGCCGTGTGTTCCAGTTTAAGTTTGTAATTTCAATGTCTGCTTCCACCTCTGCATTTATGGAACCAAGTTACTTCATCCTAAACTGATAAGAGTACATGTGAGATTGACACTTACATGCATGTCAGAGTCAGTATTTCCTGTACTAGTCAAGGCTTGGAGAAAGTTCCATCAGGAGCTGTCACGGTCCAGGCACTCGGGCTCCCAGAATCCACAGCCTCAGGACCGTGAAACACAGCAGTGCACTCAGGAGAAACACATGGCACTTTATTGTTAACTTGAATTTTATTGGTTCTGTGGTGCTGTTTGCATATTGTTAACTTGAATTTTATTGGTTCTGTGGTGCTGTTTGCATTTATTTGGTTTTGTTTTAATTTTGGAGTCAAATGAAGATTCTTCCTAGTCTTTACCCAGGTTTACATTTCTTGTTTGTTTGTTTTTTCAAGACAGGGTTTCTCTGTGTAGCCCTGGCTGTCCTGGAACTCACTTTGTAGACCAGGCTGGCCTTGAACTCAGAAATCTGCCTGCCTCTGCTTCCCAAGTGCTGGGATTAAAGGCGTGCGCCACCACGGCACAACTGGTTTACGTTTCTTTATGTTGAAGCAGAACAGTAACAGACAGACAGTTGATGGCAGTGATGGTTGGGGGCAGAGACCCAGGAATGGTTAGAATATGGAGATTGCTCAGGTGAGAAGGGTACAGATGTGGCACTGGGAGGTGATTGTGTAAGGAACCCGGGCCGTGGTGGCTCCTGAGTTTGGATATGTGAGAGACTCCCGAATGGGACTCCTAGAGGAAAGATCAGTGATTTTTTTTTAAAGTGAATTTTAGCTCTGTTGAACTTGTAATGTTGGCCAGAGGGTCAACTAGGGATGCCAAATGAGGGCATATGGTGGTATATGTCTGCAGTCAATGCTGCGGCAGAAGGAATGTGAATTTGAGGCCAGCCTAAACTACATAATGAGATACTATCTCAAACAAAATAAAAATGCAGATGGATATTGTATTAATCAGAGTTTTACTGCTGTGAACAGACACCATGACCAAGGCAAGTCTTAGAAAAAACAACATTTAATTGGGGCTGGCTTACAGGTTCAGAGGTTCAGTCCATTATCATCAAGGTGGGAGCATGGCAGCATCCAGGCAGGCATGGCACAGGCAGAGCTGAGAGTTCTACATCTTCATCTAAAGGCTGCTAGTGGAAGACTGACTTCCAGGCAACTAGGGTGAGAGTCTTAAGCCCACACCCACAGAGACACACCTACTCCAACCAGGTCACACCTATTCCAACAAGGCCACACCTCCAAATGGTGCCGCTCCCTGGTCCAAGAATATACAAACCATCACAGATACCAAACAAACAAAACAGCCCACTGGGTGCGGAACAGCACCAGGAGGAATGAGCAACACAGGTTTCTGAGTTTGAGGGCAGCCTGGTCTACATAGTGAGGCTGTGTTTCAGGCTAGTTGGAGTTATATAATGAAACCCTGTTGTCCTTGTTACTTTTCTGTTGCTGAGATAAAACACCATGACTGCAAGGTTGTTGGCCTGAATCCACTCTACCAACAAGGCATGGTGTGACACAGGCAGTATGACTGCACTTACCCCCATATCCAATGCTGGGGTAGTGCTAGGCTGTACAGAAACTGGAAACTGGAAACTGGAGACACTGCTCCACAGGTGGGAAGGCCAGAGCTGGTCCCTACCTGCAGCCTGTGACAAAGCCAGAGGTGTGAGGTTCTCAGGCTCTTGGACATCCAGGCACCGCTAAGAGTTACAGAAGAGCAGAGAACAAGTCTGGGGCCCGAGGGCAGGGGACAGCAGCTAGTCCAGGGCTGGGGGCAAGGGGGAGCTCTGGCTTGTCTCAGCTGAGAGTGTTCTTAGCTTGTTGGATGCAGGCTTGGTGTCAGTTGTGGCCGGGAGCACAGAGAGGCTGCAGCTCTGTAGGCAAAGGCCTTCTTGGCTCCCCACAGTGGATCTTGATGAAAAGAAGTAGGCGTGGTTCTGATCAGTTTATTGTCTGGCAGAAAATGGATACATAAAACCATGCCCTCCCTTCTCAGGGTGGGCATGAGATTAAATACCTTTTGCAGGGAGGAGTGTCTGGGAAGGAAAGCTTATTGGCAATGCCCTCAGGCCTCTACGTGCCTCATTAGCATGGAGAACACTGTTTTGAGCCTACTTGACAGTAGTCATGTCTCTTTTTCCTACTGTCTTGGTCTGAGATGTTAGGGGGGCCTCATCTACATGTGGAAGGGTTTAGGGTATTGCTCTTATGTGAATAAAGGCCACAAATCTGTTGGGGGGGGGGCACTACATGCATGGCAGGGGCCTGGTGCCGGGAGCAGGCAAAGCTCCTACTGTCCCTTCAGGACCTCTGGGGCTTCTAGCCTTTAGCTCGACTTCCTCTCATGGTTCACTGCCCCACACATGACCAAGGCAACTTATGGAAGAAACATTGTGTGGCTTAAGGTTCCATGACCATCACAGTAGGGAGCATGCCAGCAGGTGGCATGGTGCTGGAACAGTAGCTAAGAGCTTACCTCTTGAGCCGTAACCAAGAGGCAGAGAGAATGGCATGGGCTTTTGGTATCTCAAACCCACCCACGGCGACACATGTTCTCCAGCAAGGACAACATATGTCTCAAAACAAACAAACAAACAAAGCCAGGTACCCACTGAGGACAGAGAATCAGCAAATGCTGCATCCGCTGTGTGATGCTTGATGTCATCTTCAGTATATTCTATTGAATGGCAGCAAGTCACCAAGACACATTTGTTTCAGTAGCTGTCTTTATGAGAGCCTGTGCTCTTGTCTATACTTCCAGCTCCAATGCAATAGCCCCCATAGTGTGATTGCCCTCTCCAAAAAGGAAACACATTTCCACTGGGTTCTACTCACCTACTGTTTCCTGTATGTGAAGAAACCCTTTTTCAGAAACATTATGATGAAAGAGTTATTTTAGTTCCTAAGTGATTGAGAACTTTCAGGTAAGCTGGGCAGCAGTGGCACATACCTTTAATCCTAGCATTGCAGAGGCAGAGGGGCAGAGGGGCAGAGGGGCAGAGGGGCAGAGGGGCAGAGGGGCAGAGGGGCAGAGGGGCAGAGGGGCAGAGGGGCAGAGGGGCAGAGGGGCAGAGGCGATCTCTGAGTTCAAGGCCAACCAGAGCTACACAGTGAGACTCTATCTCAAAAAACAAACAAACAAACAAACAAACAAAAAAACCAGTAATGATAGCAACAAAAGCCCTGCTTCAACCACAGGAGCAAGAAAAGGGTGAGTCAGTTATTTTAGAAGGTACAAAGGTATAGGAGGAGCAGAAAATGGCCAAGACCATCTGGGAGCTGGTGTGGCTCTCGAATAGACTGCTTGCCTACCATGCATACAGTCTTGGGGTTTATGCTCAGTGTCTTAGTTTAGGATTTAAGCTTTGGTTTTAGGGTTTCTATTGCTGTGAAGAAACACCATGACCAGAGAAACATGGGCAAAGGTTTATTCAGCATACACTGCCTCTGTTCTTGGTGGTCATCATGACACTGGCATCACCAATACTGCTGGAGTCCTGTGCTGCAACTGGGTTGCACTTTCATTAACAGCCTCTCCTGGGCTCTATTCAGGGACTTTCCATGCCACACAGTACCAAGTTTCAGCCTCCCTCCATGACTCGTTCATACCTTCAAAACCACCTGGGTGACTCTTACAAATATCAAGTTTGGCTGCCAGCACAGGGTACACCCTTGGCCATGTCTGGATCACAGCTTTCATGTGCTGACCCCAAGGAAACACTTCCCAGGAGATGTCATCTCAATGATGCTCATCTCAATCACTGCTAATGTCTTAGTTCTGACTAACCAGCACCACATGTCCCAGTAGTGCAAAGGTTTCATTTCAGTAGTGTTGATTTCTTGTTAATCAAGGCGAACTCTTCAGCTCACCAGAATGATACAATCTCAATTCAAAATAGCAAATGGCCCTGATAGAGTCTTTAAACTTCCCTCTGAAATGCCACAAGCCAGGCCTCCATCCCCAGCACCGCTCTCAACAATCCTACCTTCCAAGCTCCCACAGAACAGCCTACTGAGCTCTCAACACTCAATGGCTTTTCTAGTCCAAAGTTCCAAAGTCCTTCCACACTCCACCCAAAAACTTGTCTTAGGGTTACCATTTCTGTGGGGGCCTTGATGGGCAGCCTATTTTGGTTGAATGAGGCTTGCTCTGGCGACCCAGTAGAAAACTCTACTAGGGATGGAAAAGCGAGCCACGTTCCCAGAGTCAGGTGCCTGACACCACAGAGCCCCAACTCCATAATTCTGTGACTGTAAATTACACAATGTCCCAAGCTCCTGGCATTCTGGCTAGACTCCACCCCCACAGTTACCTGACTACAGCCAGGTAGGCTCCTCCCCATAGTTACCTGGCAACAGCAAAATAGCCCAGCCCACTATAAAAGGAGCTGCTTGGCCCCTCCTCCCTCTCTTTAAGCTCTCACCTTTCTTACTCTCCTCTCTAGCCCTCCTTCTCTCTCTCCCTTACCCCTCTCTCCATGTGGCCATGGCCGGCCTCTCTTCCTCTTTCTACCTTCTCTCTTTTCCCCCTGCCTTTCTACCAGAAAGCTCTAAAACCATAGACTGTCTCTGCTCATCAAGGCCCGCAGTGCTTGAAGGATTGGATAGGCTTTCCCCTAACAAGCCGCGTCTAACCTCCCTCCAGAAGGACTTCCTGTGCTCCAGCCAGAAGTCCAGCCACAGTGGACCAAGGACTCTCACCTGCTCTCTCCTCCCTTTGGCCCTGGGGCTGACTGAACCTCACCCCCCTGGAGCCCCCACTCTGTTCTCAGCTCTTCCTCAGTGGCCAGAGGTGTCTGGGATGCCCGAGGCTGAGAACCTGGTACCTAGGACTGCCCCTTGTCCATCACCCACTGAGCTGGGGCCAGTGGCTTCATACATCTAGACACCCACCCGGGGCCATGTGGAAAGTGTGTGGCAGTCCTTCCGCGTCCACCTGCCCAGAGCACCAGAACTCTAGTGGGACGCTGGTTTTCTCCCACTCCCTCTTTCCCCCATGCCTTCTGCCCCGCACATTTCTATGTTGAAGCAGCATCAACAAAAATCAAGTTGGTGGGGAGAGGGTTTATTCAGTTTACACTTCCACGTGACAGTTCATTATCAATAGAAGTCAGGACAGGAACTCAATGCAGAGCAGGAACCTGGAGGCAGGAGCTGATGCAGAGACCATGAAGGAGTGCTGCTTACCGGCTTGTTCCCCACAGCTTGCTCAGCTTGCTCTTCTTACGGAACCCAGGATCACCAGCCCAAGGCTGGCTCCATCCACAATGGGCTGGGCCCTCCCCTATAGATAGATCACTAATTGATTTAAGAAAGTGCCTTACATCTTATAGAGGCACTTTCTCATATGAAGTTCCTTCTTCTCAGATGACTCTAGCCTGTGTCAAGTTGACACATACCAGCCAGCACACCCACCATCACAAAGTAAACCCAAATGTGTTAGGTGATGTTCTACTGCTGTGAAGAGACTCCATGACCACAGCCACTCATAAAGGAAAGCATTTAACTGGGCTGCTTACAGCTTCAGAAGTTTAGTCCATTAGCAAGGCTGGAAGCATGGCAGCATGCATGGCTATGGAGCAGTAGCTGAGAGCTACAACCTTGATCCACGGGGGGGGGGGGGGGGGGGGGAATGGGGGGGGATGGGGGGGACACGACTGGGACTGGCTTGAGTTGGCTTGGGCTTTTGAAAACATCAGAGCCCACCTCCAAACTCACTTCCTCCAACAAGGCCACACCCAATCCCTCTATCAAAAAGTTCCACTCACTGAAGACTAAGCATTCAGATATATGAGCCTATGGACTATTCTCATTCTCACTACCCCACCAAACAACACTCTACAGACACTATGGAGGCCAAATTCAATACTGCCTTGGCTGGTGAGACCCTGTCTCCAAACAAAATATATGAGCAAAGGAAGGGAGGGAGGGTTAAATGCTCATTGTGACATCCCTAAACCAATCTAAAACCAAGATAGGGTTTTTTATCTGTGAAATTCTGGAAAATGGGTGATATTGATAATGGAATAAATGGGTGAGTTAAAGGCTCCTTCATGATATAGCAGGATTGCTTGTCAAAGTTTCTGGAGGATAATTAGGCAGTTTGGTTTTTTCTTTAGACAGTGTCTCTCTGTGTAGCCCTGGCTGTCCTGTAATTCACTATGTAGACCAGGCTGGCCTTGGACTCAGAAAGATCCATGAGCCTTTGCTTCCTGACTGTTGTACCATGTCTGGCTCAATTTTTAAAAAAGTGTATGTATCTTTTGGGTCAGTAATCCCTCTGCCTGGAATTTATCCTGCAAATATTAAGTGGGTTTTTTTGTTTGTTTGTTTTGGTTTGGTTTGGTTTTTGGTTTTTTTTTTTTTTTTTTTTTTTTTTTTGGTTTTTCGAGACAGGGTTTCTCTGTGTAGCCCTGGCTGTCCTGGAACTCACTTTATAGACCAGGCTGGCCTCAAACTCAGAAATCCACCTGTCTCTGCCTCCCAAGTGCTGGGATTAAAGGTGTACACCACCATGCCCGGCTTATAAAGCATTATTAATATGTAAACTGCTTCTTCCATAGCCAGGGTTAGGGGAGGGAGGAGAGTGGGCAGGAAGATGGGCAGTCTTCAGATGCTGCTCCTGGAAGTCAGTCCATTGCTGTTGACCTGTTCTGCTCATTCCAAGCAAGTCATGGATCACCCCACACCCAGGGGAGTTTCATAGAGGGCACCAGTACCAAGAAGCATCGAGAGGTAAGGCTGCCCACTATAGCCCCAGTGACTGAGAGAAACACAAGTTTCTGGGGACATTTGGTTTTGAGCAGGCCAGCAGAGAGTGTAAGACACTGTCCTTTTACTATTCCCTCTGATTCTAGAGGGTTTGGGTAGTGGTGGAGGTAGAGGCCAGGGGCCATTTCTCAGAGCTATTTCACCTGGTGTTTTGAAACAGGGACCTGGGGCTCACTGATTAGGACAAGCTGGCTGTTTCTAGAGCTCCCAAGAGATCTGACTCTGTCCCATAGCACAGAGATTACAGGCATGGCTTTTTACATAGGTGCTAGGATCAGACTGAAGTCCTCGTTTTGGCAGAGCAAGCCATTTTCCCAGTCTCAGTTCCATAGTGTTTAAAGTACTTGTGCTATTGCCTGCTGCTGCTGGGGGTGGGTGGGGAGGCTTTGAGAGGCAAAGGGGAAATAGAGCAAGTTTTCCAGAAGAGAATGTTTTAAATTTTATTTATTTTATGAGTGTGAGTGTTTTGCTTGAATATATGTCTATAACATATATGTTCCTGTTGTCTGTTGAGACAGAAGACAACTGGAGTTACAGATGGTTGTGAGTTGGTTGCCATGTGAATCCTGGGAATCAAAACTCATTCCTCTGGAAGAGCAGCCAGTGCTCTTAACCATCTCTCCAGCCCCAAGGAGGAAGAAGTGTTGGAGTAAAGCCTTGCTGGTGAAGCAGAGGCTTCTGTAAGTAGAAGAAATGGGCACGTTTGAGAGCACCAGAGCTGTGGACAAAATAATTGTGACACCAGTAATTCCCTTAGCCACCGTACTCACTCTGATCCTTTAACTCTTCTTTGCCATTAAGTAATGGGGGGGGGGGGCTGGAGAAATAGTGAAAGACCTACAATGTGAGGACTCCCCCATGTTCTGACTCAGGAGAGGTGACATTCCCAATCACTCACAAGAAATGGTCTTGATGCAAACTGCAAGAGGACTTTTATTTCAAGAGCACTCTCGGGCCCACAGTCATACACCACACAGAGGTAGAGGACCATGGCGCGCCAAGTAGCTGGGTAAGGGGGTATTTAAAGGAAGAAACCACAACTCAAGGGGGTGGGGAGGGCATTGTTGGAAAATACCAAAAATACTAGTTAAGGGTCAAAACAGAGGAAAAGGGTCAAAGCAGAGGAAAAGGGTCAAAGCAGCAGAAAAGCAGAAGAAGTGCAAAGTCACAAGAGTCACAAGGAATACCTGGTAATTGTGCGAGTTATTTCTCAAGACAGTTTCTATGAGCCCTTAATAATAGCACATTTGCATAGCAGGTTCCATGAATGGTCAGGGTGGTCCATTTTGAACAAACACTCCCTGAACCCAGGAAGAGGGTGGGTGGAGGAATGTCGATATCTGTTTTATGATTAACATGCCTTGGAGCATTGAGTCACAAAGGTCACATTCTCAAGCCTGGGTCTAAAGACCTAGTTTTTATGTTTCAATAACTTTTTCAATAGCTCTGTGGTTAAGAGCACTGACTACTCTTCCAGAGGTCCTGAGTTCAAATCTCAGCAACCATATGATGGTTCACAACCATCCGTAATGGGATCTGACGTCCTCTTCTGGTGTGTCTGAAGACAGCTACAGTGTATTCATATACATAAAGAATTCTCTTAAAAAAAAGTTAAGGGGCTAGAGAGATGGCACAGTGGTTAAGAACACTGAATGTTCTTCCAGAGGTTCAATACCTGTTGCGGATAGCCCTGGGGCTAATTATATTTGATGTGATCAAGGAATGAGTCAGCACACAGGTGATTTCCTGTAAACCTGCTTCCCACCTTAATTTGTAAAATAAAGGAGAGCTGATGATTGGGCAGATAAAAGTGAAGGTGGAACAGAAGGTGGGGGAGGGAAGAAGGAGAAAATGGAAGAGGGAGAGGACCCAGAGGAGGAGGAGGAAGAAGAAAAGCAGAGCAGCAGTGTAAGATTCCAGGGAGCCTTAGCTTACTGGGGACCCTCTGAGTGAACCACATGGAGCCAGGATCAATGCAAAAAGCAAGAGGAAATTATTGTTCTAGTGCACTGGGGTCGTCCCAGACCCGAAGGAGAGGCGGCGCCCCCCAGCATCTGTTCAGCGAGTTTTTATATGGTTTCCAGGGGCAGAATAGAGCATCAGCAACTAGGCACAATATGATTGGAGGAACAGTACACCCTTTAATTGGTCTTTAGGGAATGAGGTGACAAGGACTTCCTTTGTCTAAAGGTGGGCAACAGTCAGTCCTGCGGATTGTGTGGAATGTGTCCCCACCCACAGGTTGGTTCCCTCCCTGTGGTCTGAGAAATGTTAATTAGCGTCTCCCTTCCCGAAGGGCAAGTGTTTCATGACCTTCCCAAAGTTCTTAAGCTGACCTTTTCAGAAGCACATGGCCTGGAGAAACCACAAGTTCTAAGGGGACTCATAGATGTGGAAGATGGTAGTATAGCAGTAGATCTGCCCAATCTAGGCACACAGTATGTATTCATATTAATTGTACTGTGTTTTCATTGCCGGGGCATATTTGGGATGGAGAGTTTTACCTCAACAAATACCCAGAACCTACATGGAAGCTCACAACCATCTGTAACTCCAGTTGCAAGTAGATCTGATGTCTCCTGAGGGCACCATGCTTGCATGTACTGCCCCAACATGTAGAAAAACAGCCACCCACATAAACTGAAAAAAAAAAAAAAAAAAAAAAAGTAATGGTCGGTGAGGTGCTCACATAATAAAGATGCTGCGTGTGAAGCCTGACCAGTGAGTTTCAGCACTGGAGTCCAGAGAGACTTTTCAGTTTATTAGAAGGTTAGGATGCATATTGAAGAATATTCATCTGACCACACTAACAGTTTTCCTGTTACTCACTGTGCAGTGGAACCCTGCAAGCGTGGATAGAAGAAAGAACACATCCTCAAGCAAGCTCTGTGCAGATGCGTATCATCAGTCTGGGGTGAATGTGAATCATGTTGGATGCAGGCATGGGCATCAAAATTATAAAAAGAAATGTAGACAGTGACTTGCCAGGCTTAGCCAATAGGTCTACTGTGACATAGAATTGTAGCCAGTTCCAAATTTCCAGTGAGGGTGTCTACTGGTCATCTGGAGCAATACATTCTTTTGTCTTTAAAAATCTTTTTTTTTTTTAAAGATCTATTTATTGTTATATGTCAGCACACTGTAGCTGTCTCCAGACACACCAGAAGAGGGCATCAGATCTCATTACGGATAGTTGTGAGCCGCGATGTGGTTGCTGGGATTTGAACTCGGGACCTTCAGAAGAGGAATCAGTGCCCTTAACGGCTGAGCCATCTCTCTAGCCCCTAAAAATATCTTGTTTAGTTGTATGTGTGTGTTTTGCTTGTCTGTCTGTGCATCACGTGTGTGCCTGCTGCCTGCTGAGGCCGGAAGGGGGTGTTGGAGCCCCTGGGAAGAACAGTCAATGCTCTTAATCACTGAGCCAGCTCTTCAGCCCAGAGTACTTTCCCTTTACTTTTTGCAGAGGAGGTGAGACAGGGTTTCTCTGTGTAACAGCCCTGGCTATCCTGGACCCGGTCTATAGCTGTCAATAGACCAGGCTGGCCTTGAACTTACAGAGATCTGCCTGCCTCTTTCTCTGGAGTGCTGGGTTAAAGGCATGTATCACCACTGCCTGGTCTCCCTTTTAGTTGTAAATTTTAGTTATTTTGAAGCAGAATTTCAACCCTGTCGTCCAGGCTGACCAAGACCTCATAGTTACCATGTCTGAGCCTCCCTAGTGCTGGGATTACAGGCATGCATCTGTAATTTTAAAAAAGTATTTGTTAATCACCATTATTTACAGAAAAGGGGAATCAATATATAGTTGATGCCACAAGCAATTTTTCTGTCTGCTTCTTTAGCCCAAATACTTCAAAGACTGAACAAGCAATAAAGCAGGGTGGCATGCAGGCTGATAACTTCTATTATTACATTTTGTAAGCTCAACTATGTCTGCAGGTACTAACCTGCCAACATCTCAAGCTACCTCAGATGTTCCAGGGATGGAAGTCTGCTAGTGTAGGAAGTGCAGGTTTCTGTATAGGAGTGTTTCACTAGAGGAGCCTTGGACTGTAGGAATGGCTCAATGGTTAAGAGCACTGGCTGCTTTTCTAGAGTTCACCTCCCAGCAACCACATGGAAGCTCACAACTGTCTGTAACTCCAATTCCAGGGGATCTAACGCCCTTGCACAAATATACATACAGGCAGAACATCAATGCACATACAAATAAATTAAAACAAAACAAAACCAGACTTGTCTGTTTTTCCAGGTTGTGGGGGTTGTAGAGACTGTAGTGAAGTGGCTCCATGGATGAAGGTGCTTGCCAGCTGGAACCCTGAGCCTGACCTCTGGAACCCACATGTTGGAAAGAAAGAATGGAGTCTAAGTCTGGTTTCTCACTCTACACTCATGACCCATAAATAATACATGGTTTTTAAAAAAATATTTTAGGGGCTGGTGAGATGGCTCAGTGGGTAAGAGCACCCGACTGCTCTTCCGAAGATCCAGAGTTCAAATCCCAGCAACCACATGGTGGCTCACAACCATCCCTAACGAGATCTGACTCCCTCTTCTGGAGTGTCTGAAGACAGATACAGTGTACTTACATATAATCAATAAATAAATCTTTAAAAAAATATTTTATGTGTGTGGGTGTTTTGTCTGCATATATATCTATACAACCCATGCATGCCTGGTACCCAAGGAGATTAGAAGTGAGTTTTGGATCCTCTTGAGACTGGAATTAGAGACATTGTGAATTGCCATGTAGATTCAGGAATCTAGGTCCTCCAGTTAACCACTGAGCCATCTTTCCAGCCCCAATAGATACTATTTATAAAGGGAGAATAGAAGAGAGAGATGCCCGGCATTCTGCTCTGCTCTCTGCATTTATATGCACAGGCATTTCTTGGCCCTGCACACTTAGTTGTACACACATATAACACACACTTACAAGCTGTCATTACTTTCAAAACAACATATCTGTAGGCTTAGATTTTTCTTTTTTTTTTTTTTTTTTTTTTTTTTTTTTTTTTTTTTAAAGATTTATTTATTTTTATTGTATATAAGTACACTGAGCTGTCTTCAGACACTCCAGAAGAGGGAGTCAGATCTCGTTACGGATGGTTGTGAGCCACCATGTGGTTGCTGGGATTTGAACTTCGGACCTTCGGAAGAGCAGTCGGGTGCTCTTACCCACTGAGCCATCTCACCAGCCCCCTTAGATTTTTCAAAACCTACTTTAATAGGGGTTCTCAAATGCTTCTACCCCTCTTCTAGCCCCCTGTCCAAAGGTAGAGGAGAAAAGATGAATAGGTCAAGGGGATGTGGACCTGTTTAGAAGTAGTTCTTTGAGGGCAATTCCAATCTTCACTGTCAGGATTCCAGTAGTCCAGTTCAGTAGTGTCAGGATATCAAACACAACCCAGCAGAAACTACCAGGCCTCCACCAAAAATCAGCCCAAAGTCAACAGGAGCAACCAGGATCAGCCTGGAGAAGTTCTCTACCCTGCCTCTCTCAAGGAAGTGAAGATCAGCGAAGACCTGCAGGTGACAACATACCATGACAGGGACTGCCTGCAGTAGGCCAGGAGGGAGACACCTCAGAAGCCCAAGGCAGCTCTTTGTAGAAAAGGCTGTTCCCATTTGTCCTAACCTTAGCCCTGGACAATGGCTGCATAGATTTCATTTGTGCGTAACTGCTTTTCAGTTGGCCTTGGTGTGCATAATCTATTATATCTGACTTTCTTCTTTCTCCTTCTGCGCTGGTGAATTCTGTGAAACTAGATGTTCCCTGATGTAATGATTCTTAAACAATTAAAAATTGAGGCATAGCCGGGCGTGGTGGCACACGCCTTTAATCCCAGCACTCAGGAGGCAGAGGCAGGCGGATTTCTGAGTTCGAGGCCAGCCTGGTCTACAAAGTGAGTTCCAGGACAGCCAGGGCTATACAGAGAAACCCTGTCTCAAAAAAAAAAAAAAAATTGAGGCATAGGGGCACAGCACAGCAGAATCCTAATGACCCAGGTGCACACTGTGAACTCTCATCTTGGAAGCAATGCACTAACTGCACAATGGTAGTTCCAGATTAATGCTTGACTTGCAAAGAAAGTTTGAAGAAATTATTAGAAAATGAAAGAGAGCCAACATTGGGACTCCAAGAAAGAAAAAAAAATCATTAAAGTTATGAAATAAGTTTTGCACAACATTTGAGAGTGGTTCCTGGATAAGCAAGTATAGAATATGTAAGATCTTATATTAGTATAATTAAGTTAAAACACTGGGACTCTTAGGAGAGTCATTGTGCGCAATGTGCAGAAGCAGAAAGCTAGTGGAACTGTTGAGTTAAGGGTTAACTTGATTCTTTCTGGTCACTGCCTGGCAGCTTTGTCCATGTCATTTATCATCAGAGCTTCATAAGAAAATACAAGTAGCTGGGCTCTGAGCTCTGAAGTATAATAAGTTAAAGTTTAAATAATAAGTTTGCAATTATTATATTGTCTGTTGACCTGGGAATAGGGAAGCTTGAAATTTTGGGGAACAATTGTAGTTCTTGATTCTTTGTGGGACATGGTTATTCTTTTGAATTTGATTTGGCAATGATTATACAATGTCTTTTTTTTTTAACCTGCTTTTGGAGTATCAATAAAAGATGGGGCAAGAAAAAGGCAAGAGAGCGAGTGAGAGAGCAAGTGAGGTGAATGCGGAGAGTGAATGAAGAGTGAGTGAAGAGAGAATGTGAGGTGTGTATGGAAAATGTGTGTGGGAGTGAAAGGAAAGTGTGTGTGCAATGCTTGTGGAGGGTGTGTGTGAGAGTAAAAGGGGAACACACAGAGGTGTGTGTGAGTGTGAGAGTTCAAGAAAAGAAAAGCACACAGAAGAAAAGCAGAATACACAATTGAATGCAGAGTGTGTGCCGCCTCAAGCTGCGAGCGAGTGGGAGAGAGAGAGAGAGCAGGGAATGAGAGAGAAGAAAACCTTTAAGCCTTGAAAAGTTGCCTGCCAGCTTGTACTCAGAGTGAATAGAGTAGTCTGTGTCTATTCACTATGAATCTTCCAGTAGAGAACTCCGATCCTGTGTTGAGGCTGGACCCTGACAAAGACTCAAGACCAATGAAGCACCCTGTCCATTGAGTCCTATACTCTCTCCAAACATCACGTGTCCCCTCAGGCGTCTTGCCTGAGTCTGCATCATATGACTGACTTCTTCACATATCAAACTTGCTTTTTCACTAGAATGTAGTGATTTTTCACACATGATAAAGATTATATACACGATGTACGTAGAAGCCGTCTTATTCCTGGGGTCCACATGATGGAAGCAGAGAACTGACTCTGGGACGCTGTCCTCTGTCCTCCACACCTCAACTGTGGACTGTGGATGAGTGTGAACAAACTCACAATAATAGACGAAACAAAGAATCTAAAAGCGCCTGGCGTGGTGGCGCACGCCTTTAATCCCAGCACTCAGGAGGCAGAGGCAGGCAGATTTCTGAGTTTGAGGCCGGCTTGGTCTACAGAGTGAGTTCCAGGTCAGCCAGGACTACACAGAGAAACCCTGTCTTGAAAAACCAAAAAAAAAAAAAAACTAAAAGCACAATTATCAAGCCCATGTTTTGGAGAAGGACACAAATTCAGTCTGTTTACACCAAACAATTACAGTTTAAGGGTACACCCCTCTGCCTCCCACCAGCACCCAGTGAGCCTCGTGTGACTCCACTTTTCATGTCCTGAAATCATGGCTTCCTTCCCACTGCAGCCCACTGTCCAGGTCATCTCTCTTCCATCTGTGGCTGGACTTCTTCCCCTTTGATCAGCTGTCTTCAGACTCACTGCCAGGCAAGGATTTTCTTTTTCCATTGTTTTATCATTTCTTGAAAATTAAAGAAAGCTTCAATTAACTTTGGACATCTGAAATTGCTTAAATGTCTCAATTATTGTTATGGTCTATAAATGCCCCCCCCAGGGGGTGTGGGAACACCATGGTTTTGTTCACTAGCTATTGACCCAGTACTTTTTCTAGGACAGTTTCTTTCGGGGCCACCTTCCCCACTCTTTTACTTTTTCCATTGTTTCTTTCCCATTTTTGCAATGTCTTATTGGAGGTCATTTTTAAATCGCAGATCTGAAGAGTGCTTCAGGGTCCATTGGTCTCCTAGACTCACAATCGAGTTACATTCCAGTAAATTTATTTCTACTGGGAGTAGTTCTTGTATATTTTGGTATTTATACATTTTAGTGATTGTAGCAGCTTCTACCCTCAGAAGTCTTATTTTCTGTCAGGTTCAAATGAACATATCTAAATCTTATCATGAAATGTTTTATCAGGAGCAAACAGAAGAACTGGATGAAAAGTAGGCACACAAAGTACACGCCAATCATCGCTAGAGTCTTGCCTTCTGTCAGCTGTGCCTTTGGTATGATCAGTTGAACTAACAATGCCGTTTGATTTGGGGGGGGGGGTCACAGCATTGCTTCAGCAGTTTGAATGATGTAACTTCTCGAAGAACACATCGAAATGCAATAGCTCCAATAAACACCATAGCCCTTTCAGCTTGTTTTGCTGATAAGCAGACCACTGAATGGCAAGTGCACAGAGCAGCCAGGTCCTTCCCCATCTCCCATTGAACTACCTATTTTATTTGTTAAAATAATCTCCTAAGAAACACTTTCCAGATGGTGGCTTCAGTTTTTGCTAGAAGGTGAAAAACGATGGAAAGAATTAATAAACCCTTATTGTAACTGTATCCACAATCCCAGGCACTTGCAAGCACGATCTTTTGTCTCTAGAGGATCACTGCATGGAAAAAAAAAAAGCATTCTTTCAGTAAACCCTCGCGGGCCTCTGCTTAGGGACCTGCGCAGCTCCCATCCCAAGGGCCTCAGAAAATGGACAACCCGCTCTGGTACGAGCCCTGGGCGGAGTCTCGGTCGTTCGTAGAAAGCCCTGGCCAGAAGCCTCGCTGGGCAGCAGGAGCCAGCGGCAAGAACAAGGCGAACCAGGGGTTACAAAGCGGAGGGCTAGGGCCAGGGCGGAGCCTTAGGACCGGGGGGCGGGGCGAAGTCGGGGAGGAGCCTAGCAGAAGACAGCGCCAGGAGGCATAGGGCGGGGTCTTAGGGCAGAGAGGCGGGGCGAAGTCGGGGGTGGGGTGGGGGAGAAGCCTGCAGAGGGCGGCGCCCAGAGGTGTGGCATATTGGGGGCGTAACCGGGCTTGGGGCAGAGTCGATGTGGGGTGGAGCTGGCTGCGGGGAGCGGACAGCGGGGGGCGGGGCAGGCTGTGGCCGGGGCGGCCCGGGGCGGGGACTTCTGGCACTTTCTGGGAGCTGCGGGCGATCGGCTCACAGACCTTCTGGCCGGAAACCCGCGCGCTCCCGCTACCAGGGCCGTCGTCGTCAGCGCCGCCATGGCCAAGTGGGGCCAGGGGGACCCGCGCTGGATCGTGGAGGAGCGGGAGGACGGGACCAACGTGAACAACTGGCACTGGTGCGGTGGGCCCCGGGCGCGAGCAGGCGGGCGGGCTCCTGGGAGGGCCGCGCGGCGCCGCAGCACGGCTGCCCGTGGCGGGAGACGGTTCCTAACTGCGCTGGTCCTACGGCTTCAGGCTCCTCCTGAAGTTGGGCGAGCTCCAGAAGGGACTTCTGTCTCACCCTACCGGACAGCTGTGCCTCGGTCGCCCCTCACCCAGCCATCCTCGGCCTTGAGATGCGTAGTGCGCGTGCGTGCGCCGACGGTGCTGTGTCCGTGTGCAGTAGGAAGGCAGGGACTTGGATCTCACTTTCTTTGCTTTGTCTCAGTTTGCACTAGTTATCTGCCCCCCTTTGTGTCTCAGGAATACCGGGAGATGTCTGCCTCTTTGGCGGGCATTGGGGAAAGCTGAGGGAAGCAGAGCCCAGACTGCACCATAAGATGACTTAGCTGTCCTGAAAGAATTATGTTCTAGGCTGGATTCTATGATTAGGACACTGACGTCTCAGGCTGCTCTTTGTCCCCTTAGATGAGAACATTAGAGAGAATGCATAAGATAAATATGGAAATGCCAGATAACTGATATTGTGGTTAAGGCTATTTAAATGACTACCACCGTTACAGGTGGCCGCAGCTTAGCCAATCCATTTCCTGGGGTGGAGATTGCTGGACCCTTTTCCCCGGGGCCATTGTTTTTAAGATTACCCATTATTATATGGTGAATAATAGTGTCTTAAGAAACTGAGCAACAGGCTTAGAAGATACCTAGTAGAAACCTCGTCAGAGAAGCACATTTGCGAGTTGGAGGCTGCTTGAATACCAGGACTCACCTGGTCTGGGTTTGGATGGCATCCTGGCTGCTCAGATGGAGACCAGCTGGGCCATTCACCTGTCTTTCTATTCTCTGGCAGGACAGAGCGGGATGCCACCATTTGGTCCAAGGGGAAGCTCCGAGAGCTCCTGGTTGGCATTGCTATGGAGAATGAGGCTGGCCGATGTGAGATCAGTGAGTTGAAACAGGTGGAAGGTGAGGCTTCATGTAACAGCCGCAAAGGGAAGCTTATTTTCTTCTATGAGTGGAACATCAAGCTGGCCTGGAAAGGTAATGGGGGTCCTGGCAAGAGGCAGGTTGGGGACACCCTGTGTACAGTCTTAACGTTTAGTAGCAGTAGCTGATGTTCGGATGTGCTTGGTGTTGCTATGTTCTGAAAGCTGCACTTCACTACTCTAGATGCCTGAGGGGCAGTTCTTTCTCAGTTAAGCCCTTTTACCAGCATCTGTGACTAGGGCCTTAATGCAGCTGCCACCTGCCACCCTTCCTCCACAGATGCCTGCTTCCCTTAAAAATGTTTAATTATTTCAAAACTTAAAAAATTATTTCTGTGTGTGTGCGCACATACTTGGGTGTCGTAGCACGTGTAGAAGGCAGAGTTGGTTGGTAGCAAGTGCTTTTGCCTCTTGCTAGCTTATCTTTGTTGTCTTAATTCTATTATGTGTGTGGGCATGTGTGCCATGGTGGGCATGTGAGGTGCAAGGACACAGGAATTTAATTCAAGTCACTAGGCCCCAGCAGTAAGTTCCTTATCCATTGAGCCATCTTGTCAGCCCTCCCTTGGGGACTTTATCCTAAGATTGGGTTCTTTGGACAATCCATATAGATAGAATCCTGTCATACATAAAACTCTCTGCTTTCATTCCACCTTGTACCATGTTTTAGTACTTTATGCTGTTTTTATGTGCATT
This sequence comes from Mus musculus, assembly GCF_000001635.26. NCBI lineage: Eukaryota > Metazoa > Chordata > Mammalia > Rodentia > Muridae > Mus > Mus musculus. The sequence goes on along the minus strand of NC_000077.6, from coordinate 23,496,049 downwards.
GTGTGGACAGAGCACATTTTATCTCTTTACCTGTTGATGGACCTTTTTGTTCATAGTTGTCTTGACTTTACCAAGACACGTGGTACTTAGCTTATGGTTCAATACTTGTTGACATGACCAAAGGTCAATCATAGGGAAAGGGAGAGAACAAGGAGAGATGTGGGTATGGAAGACCGACCGTATTGTGTTAAGAACTCGGGTGTCTGCCTAGAGTTGGCTACTTTCTGTGTAGTTTGTTAAGATGAAGCTCACTGAGCCTTCCTTGGCCTCTGAGTCAGGGAGGTGTCAAACATCAAAGCAGTCCTACTAAGTTCCCTGCAAGTTAAGACTAGCTTGGGCCACAATAAAAAGATCCCATTTCACAAGAAAGCTAAGAGCTTGGGATGTAGCTCAGCATCTGAATGCTTGCCTAGTGTGCAGAGGGCTCTAGGTTAATGCACGTGCGTGTAAGCAGCATCACGCCTGACTCTTGCATTGCCCTCACTTTCTCTGTGGTTGCTGCTGGTCCTAATGACCCCATCAGCTTGTTTCACTCCTTGACATCTCAAGTTGCAGAGGTGAATGGAGATCCAGAGCTGACCTTTGCATTTTAGCACACCTGTCTCCTACAACCATTCCCTTCATTGAATTTAGCCAGAGTAGCACTTCTGGAGCCTCACCTTATTTTGTAGCAGTGAGCTGCTTTAGATGATGCCAGAGTATCTCAATGTGGATGCATCTGAATATTGTTCCAGTTGCATGGTCCTGCCGGTGTGCCCCGTACGCATTTTAATCAAAACTATTTTAAATACTCCCCCTGGCCCTAGATGAGTATACTGAAAGGGGATAGGTGTGTTGTGTACCATGTTGGCTGGTCCCTGTCTTGGTTGGTCTCTGATGTGGTCATAACCCTGAAAGGGGAGTGAGGCCACATATGGGCTATTCATTCAAGCAGAGGTCTTTTGCATAAACCAGTTATTAATTGGATCCACTTTGCTTATTTTAGGTACAGTTAAAGAATCTGGTGCAAAACACAAGGGACTTATTGAAATACCCAGCCTTTCTGAAGAAAACGAAATCAATGACACTGAGGTATCTGCTGGTGCTCTCCTGTTCTCTGGTTAAGCTTCAGCTATAGGTGTTGGACATTTGCAAACTGCTCATTAGATTGGTCCTGTGGAAGTTGTGAATTATGGGGGTTGTCTGCCACTGTGTTATACACTGTGGGTGTCTGAGAGATGGAGCAGAGGTGTGGAAAAGGAGGAAGTCCTAGGAAACTTCAGACTCCCAGGACCAAGTATAGTACCTGGGCAGGGGAGTGACAGCAGGCAGCCTAGCTCTTACCTGTGCAGTTAGTTCATCGATGCTTTCAGGTTAAATGTGACAAGGCATGTGCTGGGAAGTGCTTGAGCCATGTGCATGGCTTACTGAATTAGACTGTTTGTTTCCCCTTAATGGGGACAGTTCTCAGCCTTTAGGTGTCCTTTTTGGATTCATCTCATCACTTCTTTATGCCTGTCTTGCCTCTTCGAATTGCCTCTGGGATTCAGGACCATTGTACAGCACCTGTAATCCCAAATCTAGACAGTCTAGCCAAAGTCTAACATAGAGCAAGCAGCATTTCTGAGGTCTTGCCTTTACTGAAGGTCACTGAGGTCATGTCTCATACCTTCAGACTTAGCTTGTTGTACTCTGGTGCTGCTGTTCCCCACAGCGCTCATGAGAAGTGCAGCTTTCTGGTGGCATATTAAACAGATCTAAAGTATGCTGCAGTAGAATCTAGCAGAGCAGATGCCAGACTTAGGCGCAGTTCAGCGCAGAATTACTGGGACCTGCAATAGTTTGAGACTAGCACCAGCCGGGCGTGGTGGCGCACGCCTTTAATCCCAGCACTCAAGGAGACAGAGGCAGGCGGATTTCTGAGTTCGAGGACAGCCTGGTCTACAGAGTGAGTTCCAGGACAGCTAGGGCTACACAGAGAAACCCTGTCTCGAAAAACCGAGAGAAAAAAAGGATAGCAAACCACTTGATACATCCCTGTCTCTTCATTTCTGTTGCTCTCATCCATTTTTCCTCTCCCAAATGATTTACCTCTCTACCGAGAGTATATAATTCAAGTCCAGGTTATGCGGGAACTTCTTGGTTAGAAGCTTCAGGTTTGTAGACCAGCATTATTCAGTATAAATGCCACCCACATACTGCAATTTAAAATTCTCTAGTATCCACATTAAAAACCAGGTAAGTAATTAAAAACTTTTAATCCAGGGGAGAGTAAATATGAGTTTAGCATGCAGTTCACAAGTTATTGATGAGGTACTTTACTTTTTCTTGGTATTTAGTCTTTGGAGTCTTCTGTGTGTACAGCATAGTTCAGATCATATACCTCATAAATGCTTAGCCACAGGTGGATACTGGCTGCCATACCAGACCATCTCTAGATAAAGCCACAAGCTATTTAACTCCTGTGCTTATACACACAACTTCAAAGGTAAATGAAATGGTTCATTTTATATTCCATCCTCAAAACGTTTTAAGATCTTAGATCCTCTGCAACTGTGAAGCAGCCTACGTCTCTGAACCACTCTCTCCCTCTGCCATCCAGTTACCAATAGGATCCAGTGTTTTAAGAATACATTTAACCAGTTTTTTCTTAGGTTTTTATTTTTCTGATTTGTAGGTGAACGTGAGTAAAAAGAAAGGAGATGGGGAAATACTGAAGGATCTCATGAGAACGACAGGCACCGCCAAGGTCAGGGAGGCCCTTGGAGAGTACCTGAAGGCACTCAAGACGGGTAAAGGCGGCAGCCCTTGTGAACCACAGGGTCCCTTGCTATTTACCCAAGTTACGCTCTACACAGGGCTGGATTTCCCAAGTCAGCCTCCTGAAACATCTTTAACTGCAGAACAAGTTGTAGTCCGGGTGTTAAAAGCTAGTTGTGGGTAAGACAATAATAAGTGATCACATGGACCAGTTTGCCAACCGTCAGTAAGCTGGGCATGGTGGCACTCTTATAGTCCCAGCACTTGAGAAGCTGGGGTAGGAAGACTGTTGCTAGTCTGGGTTACATAGTAAGACTTTGTTCAAAACAAAAAACCCTATACACCCCAATCCTTGGAATGGAACAGTTTTTGTGTAATTACTTGTTTAATGTCTGTCTTCCCTGCTAGACTATAAGCTCCATGAGGGCATGGAAGGTGTCTGTCTTGTTCACTGCTGTATCTCCAGCATCTAGCACAATGCCTGACACATAGTAGGTGCTTAATAAATCTTTGCCGAGTGAATGAATGTATGGATGAAAGGTATTGATAGCACCTAGACAGTCCCTATACTGTATGGAAGTGATTATGAAAAGCTATTGTCATTTTCCCAAATTAGAGGTGACAGCTGGGTAGAGTGGCCAACAGCACTTTTCTGCAACTTATCCTTAAAAGCTTGCTCGGTTGAGTGTCCAGGTATTGGCACACAGGCTTGAGGCCAGCACTCTTTCTGTGAAGACAGTGAGAGTAAGCTTTGTGAGAGGGGAAGCAGAGTTCTGACAAGAGGTAAGGACCATAAGCTATTAGTAGTAATCAAGTACAACCTAGCTATTTAGAAAGAACTGGTGGAAAATTTGCATTTTAGATGACTGTGGTAAAGAAAGGCCTTTGTTAATAAGTATCAGCAATATATGTAAAAACAGTTATTTTCAAGGCCTCAAAATGTTTTTATAAATGCCAGTTTAGATAAAAGAAAGTATGTTAACAACGTTTTTGTTTCCTTACAGAATTTACAACAGGAATGATCTTACCAACAAAAGCTGTAGCAACCCAGGAACTGACTCTTCAGAGGAAACTGAATGAAAACAAGCTGCAGGTATGAGCCTGTGTGGTTGCACTGAGGGAGCACGTCCTTACTGAGCTGCTCCACAGGCTTTTGATGAACTTGGGTTGTAGGTAAGGAAAGGGTGTTGATGTGTTTTTGTAGAAATGACACAATGTGCCGAACATGCAGGCTAGTACATGCTAAGCATGATTCCAATTACCTCTAGCCTAGGGCTCCAGTTCTTGATGGGTGAGAGCATAACTGGGCCTTGCAGAAATACCAGCGCTTCATCAAAACTATTAAGTCATGGCCTTAGATTCATGGTGATCTTCCTGCTTCAGATGTGTGAAGCCATCATAACCAGGAAAAGCTGGTGACTTTGAAGGTCATATATTGTGATGAAAGAATGTTCTACTTTAGCCTTGGCATTGGGAGAGTGTCCATCTTCTTAGAATTGGGGAATGGGAAGTGTGCGTGCAATTCTTACTTAGGATTGGTAATTGTTCACCCTGAGGTCATGCTCTGGGTCCTATGAATAGATTAGAGGTATTTAGCTATAGCCTAGGAATGAAATAGAGGTAGAGTGCTCATAGGAACAAGCATTGGTGAGGAGAGACCTTCCATGCTGTTCTCCTATCATTCTTTTTGGGTTTGCTCACCATCTTGAATGTCTTTCTGAGATGCAGGCTTCTCCAGTGGCACTGGGTGTGAGGATTCCCACAGTAGCTTTGCACTTGACAGAGCTGTTTGACACGACAGTAGAACAGCTGTACAGTATCTTCACTGTAAAAGAAGTAAGTAACACCTTAAACTACTCTACCAAATGTGGTTTGAGGAGACACCACAAAGAACAGAGGCAGTTTCTGATAGAAGCAAGGATACTGGTGATGAAAATCCAGGGATACCTTCTGAGTAACTTCAGGGGGCAATGATGGTTGGCTTGTATTAGCAGTTGGATAGCTTTTGCTCTATAAAGAAGAAAGCTTTGCATTATACTTCTTGTTAGCAAAAGTTATTATGTCCAACAAAATTTAAACAAAGCTCAACTACATCATTGGCGAAATGCTCATCTGCCACATAAGATCCTGATGTGGTCCTCACCACATGCAGAGAGTGACATATGTTGCAATAATGTGTCTGTTTTGTTTGGCTAGTTGGTGCAAAAATTCTCCAAATCTCCTGCTGTATTAGAAGCTGAAAGGGGAGGGAAATTCCAGATGTTTGACGGGAACATCAGTGGAGAATATGTGGAACTGGTAAGCAGCTACATGGTGAGCTGAGGTAATGTTCTTTTCACTCATGTTATTCTTAACATGAGCATGAACAATAAAATGCTTTAAAGTTCCTTGTAGAACAAAAGAAAAATGTTCGATACTGTGTACTTTGTCTATATTAATGCTCCTAAGGATATTGGCATGTAAGCTGGAAGACAGGATTACAATGCTGTTTGTTGGTTCCAGTACTTAAGAGTTTAGCTTGAAAACGGTTTTCTTCTATTGTACTGTGCAATTTCAACATTTTCAGTGGAATGTCTCCTTTGTTCTCCAGGTAACAAATAGGAAAATCATCATGAAATGGAGATGTAGGAACTGGCCAGAAGGTATGTTCTATTCAGTTATATATGGAAGCCAACACACTGAAGCTTGCCACAGTTTCTTCTTCCTGATGTCATAATAAAGCTCTTGGTTTTTTCCCCAGAACACTATGCAACAGTTGAACTGAATTTTGTGCCTGCTCCAGGGCAAACGGAATTACAATTGGACTGCAAGGGAGTTCCTGTCTGTAAAGAGGAAAATATGAAATTCTGTTGGCAGAAGCAGCACTTCGAAGAAATAAAAGGTTTACTTGAGCTTACCGCCCAGAATGCTTGAATTAGTTAGGTTTTTATAAGGACATCCTTTTTAAAATAGAAACCTGTCCTGTTTACTCACCTCTTTTTTTCTTCCTTAAAAAGTCCTTTCCCTCAAGGCCCTTAATTTATTTTGTATTGGATGAAATTCATGAAACAACACAATTTAAAAGCATTGTTTGAAATATTCTAGATGCTGCATTGAGTGAAATCGGGTGTCATATCTCACCTTCCATGGGTGTTCCTCTGAGATAAGTAGGTAGGCTGAGCTAAGGCTGGTCATAGGCTGCTACTTGATTGCTACAATTGATTTAAGCTTAAGACAAATAAATGGCATGCTATACTATTCCTTTATTCTAAGCCAGTTTCCAAGGTGTTTCCAGAGTGTTGCTGTGAGGGCTAGGTGGCTGCATTCTGTTACACTTCTCTGGCTCTCCTTGATGTCTTCCAAATAGCCACACACTTCGGGATTGGAGGGATGAGACATCTGTATGGTAAATTAACTGTTTTGGATGCAAGAGGACTTCTCAAATAGCAGAAAGGCCACGTGGTTCCCTTTCAGTCTCCTTACTGCTGTCATTTGAAGAAACAAACGACTTATGTAACAAAGGAAAAGTGATCACAGTCAGTTTATAAGTACACAGAACAGCAGTCATGTCAATAAAAATAAAACCATTATTTTTACATCAAGTGTGCTTTATTTCCTCCACAGGTATTCTGTTAAATAAAGCACCATTTATATACTGCCAGGCCACAGCTAAAGAGGATTCTTTACAGAATCAAATTTCTTGTGGTTGTTCCGTATACAAGTAAACTTAATTTTGATAATAAGAACCACAGCGATCAGAGGCAATCTGCCTCTCTTATTTTAAGGTACAAAACTGGCACAGAGGACACCATATTATACACAGTAAAAATGCTGTAAGTTTAAATTACATCATACAGGGTCAGAGCCCTGCTTCTCCCAGAAAGCCATATTAAATGAAAGCCACTACAGTGAACTCTTAATTACATAAAACATATCCATTATCTGATTGCCCTTTAGAAAGTATACAGAAGATGCACATTTTTTTTTTCATCTGGAATTCTGCCTGACCAAGAATTGAAGCCTATAAATCTATCTTGCCATTCAAGCAGAGAGCACTGGACAAACTGAAGCACAAAACAAAGGAGCAAACTTGACAAACAGCATAGGGGAGGGCACGTGAGAATAGACATGCCACGTCTAATGTCAAGAAGCAGCTTGGTTTCCTTTGCCAGATATCCTTGTGACCACATGGATTGTTGATTCAATGGTCCTACACAGGGTATCTAAAATGTCGTGTTGCTGCATATGACTAATGAGGCCTCTGGAATGGCCACAACTGAGGGACACAGCAGCTTCAGGGTCCTGGGAGGACAAAGCTTGACCATCACAGCTTCTCAGATCAGCTAAGTCAGACAGAACTGCGGAGATGGACGTTGAAGGGAATTCGGATTCATCTTCAGCTAGTGTAGTATCCTTGGAACAGTGGTCTTTAAACTCTTTACAGTCGTCAAACCTGCCATTGTTAGACTGTTCCTCTGCATGCTGTGACCGGATATGTGAACCATCTTCTGAAAATGAAGATGGGCCTTCCATTCGATACTCTTTGACAGAGCTGTTTTCAGGAGACGGAAGATCTTGCTCTGTCCCTGGGTCAATAATCGATGAGTCTCTTGTCTCATTGTCTGAGGTGCTAGTGGGGGTCAGGACCTCCCTGGTCTCTGTTTTTATGTCACCAATGCAACTGTCTACAGTGTGCTCCTCATCACTGCTCACTCGCCGTCTTTTAACAGGAGTTGCTCCTTCGTCATCTGTGGGGGGAAAATACAATAAAATAACCTGAAACAGAGGGCACTGAAATCCTATTGGGGGTGATTATGAGGGAAGACAATTTTGTTGTTAGAGGTCAACATTAAGGACTTGCACTACTAGGCAAGAGCAACATGCCACACCTCCAAGCTTGTCTTCATCCTCCCAGCCACCCCTCAGCCCAAATCCCAGGCAAGACTTAGTTGATACAGCTAACCTTTAGTTTTTCTTTCTTTGGCTTCTTGCTCTTGGAGTGAGTTTCTCTGCTGCAGACAAGTCCTACACTTGTTTAAAAGCTCTTGCAGAGTTGGGATCAGAGCTGGGTTTAACTGTTTGGGAGTGTGTACTGACAGGAGCAAAGCAAGTGCCCTCAGGTCCTACAAAAACCCAGATAGGAAGAGTTCAAATCCTGAAGGCAACATTTGGATAAAACTTCATTTAAATGAAGATGTTTATTTCCCAGGAATCTATTTTGGTTTCTCTGGTAATGTGGAGTAACGCTACAGCCAGCATTAAGACGTGGTATTCCACTAGTTGAGTGATTCAAGTGGCTCATAAACATCTTGTTAGTTAGGGGTGCTGCTGAATAACAGTTGTTGTGTGTCTATGTTGAGTAGGTCAGAGTAAAGACGTAAGTCAGAAACCAAATAATGCAGCTTACACTTAAATAGTAATTTCAAAATTAAACCTCCCTTGGTGCATCAGAAATGTGGGTTTTATTTCATAGAAGTTAGTTTCTCTAGGTCAGTTATGGTGGATGTCTCAGTAAGGAACTCCCTGCTTAGCTTGGTTTGGCTGCTGTTAGCCAATTTTGGCTCGTAAGCACCTTGATATAAGGAAGCTGTGCTGAATGACAGTCGGTATTTCCAGGCATGTTCCAGTCTATAGGCGAATGTATGTAAATCAACACTCTCTAGTTTTAACTGCCTTTATAATCATAGTGTGAATGCTTGGATTACTTATCAATAGAAAACAATACAATGATAACAAGTTTAAAATATATATTCTGTTTTTTATAGACTAAGACCTCTAGCCCTGGCAGGCTTAGAATTCGTGTACCAAGCCAGTCTCAAAGTGCCACTGATCTTCCTGCCTCTGCCTCTCAAGTGCTAGGATTACAAGTATATGCCACCGTCTCAGGTCTTAGTGGTCTCAATACCCTTAACATATTGTATCTCACTCAGTCTTACGTTCTCAGTACTGGAAAATATGTGCTTTAAGTGTGACAACACTTAATTAAAACAGTGCTTCTCATCATACATGATCCATAAAATAGTAATTAAACTCATGACAACAAAGTTATACAAAGGCCAACTAAGAGTTGAAATAAGGTGAGCTTCAATCTTTTTGGCACAGTTCTTACCCCATTTAAAGCAGCACTTGCTTTTGAAATTTCAACTCGGTTGGTGAAATCAGATTGTAGGTTTTGATACTGATTTATCAGGTTTGTGATAAGGGTACTGATCAAACTGGCACAGTTTGCTTCTGAGAACACTTGACTTTGAACCTGGAAAAGAACTCACATCCATGAGTGTGTACATGCACAAAACAAATCCTAAAACTCAAGACCAACACAATAAGCACACACAATTAAGCAGAAATGACATTTCAGAAGAGCTATACATACCTTTAGAAGGAAATGTGTCATGAATGTGTAGACAATATTGTTATTTAGAAAAGTTCTTTCGTCCATTAGGATACATTTAATGTACTCTGCAAAAACAGGGTCTTCACACAGAAGCTTGATGCAGTTTTTCGACATAGCTGACTAAAGCAGGGGAGAGGAAGCACTGTAGTTAGCAGCTGGGGGTCTTTGGGTGATGTTCAGTTACAGGTGGATCTATAGCAGTTTGCTAGAGGAAGGCAATGGCAAAACCCAGTCCATGTGTTGTGTGGGTAGGTGGGTGTTTGCCTGCACCTGTATACATATGTGTCTATCCCATGTCCACAGAGGTCAGAAGAGAGTGTTAGATACCCCATTAATTAGAGTTGCAGATAGTTGTTAGCAGCCACATGGGTGCTGGGAATCAAACTTGGGTCCTCTGGAAGAGCAGCCAGTGCCCTAAACACTGGCCATCCCTACAGCCCTGTCAACACACACTTTAAAAGAAATGTACCTTTATTACCCAGCATAGAGTTAACAAGGATAAAAACAAGCCTTACGGCATAGGATACGAATGTTTTAAGGGGACAACCAATGGATAAACTAATAGATGACCAAACTATAAATATACCAAGAAAAGAAAAATTCTGAGAATTAAAATACATTTGCTAGAAAGTTAAGTAAGGTTTACCATTTGATCTCATTTTTCTATTTGTTTCACATAGAATTTGGGGATCCCAATGTTTGGGAATTTTACTAAAACCTGGCTTTTCTGTTTTCATGTGGGGAACTTTTTTTTTTTTTTTTTTTTTTTTTTATTACGTATTTTCCTCAATGACATTTCCAATGCTATCCCAAAAGTCCCCCATACCCTCCCCCCCCACTTCCCTACCCACCCATTCTCATTTTTTTGGCCCTGGCGTTCCCCTGTACTGGGGCATATAAAGTTTGTGTGTCCGATGGGCCTCTCTTTCCAGTGATGGCCGACTAGGCCATCTTTTGATACATATGTAGCTAGAGTCAAGAGCTCCAGGGTACTGGTTAGTTCATAATGTTGTTGCACCTACAGGGTTGCAGATCTCTTTAGCTCCTTGGATACTTTCTCTAGCTCCTCCATTGGGGGCCCTGTGATCCATGTGGGTAACTCTTAAATACAAGTAGTATGTCTTTTAACAGACACTCCATCTACATTATTTATATGGGTACATATTATATAAGTAAACATGAATTTAGATATATGCATTTATCAGCATATTTTAATGAGTAAGTCAGTTGTTCAAGGCCACTCAAGAATTTAAGAATAGAATAGGGTAGGCTCTTTTTTAGATCCTTAGTGCTGGAGGCTGTGGAGATGGCTTCACAGTTAAAAGTCTTCACTGGCTGCTTTGCCAGAGGACATGGGTTCACAATTCCAGGCATCCAGAGGACAGGCCACAATCATCTGTAACTCTCCAGTTTCAGAGACTTCTCTTCTAGTCTCTAAGAGTACTGTATGCACAGGGTAGGTAGGTAAAATGCCCAATTATATAAAATTTAAAAATTTAGGCCACTATTGATATCTATGAAAATAGCAACAGTAGCAGCAGAAAGGGGAAAGCAGAAATCTGCTCCAATTTACTGAAGAGACAACTCAGTTCAAGTCAACTAGTGCATTGTGGCACACTCTTAATCCCAGAATTCCTGAGGCAAAGGCTAGAAGATCTGAGTTTGAGGCCAGTCAGGTCAATACAGTGAGAGGTACAAATAGAGACTCTGACTCAAAAAATAAACTAGTAAGTTATTTTCTGTGTGCCAATTACTTTAGCTAATTAGGCTCAATACCTTCTAAAGATTCGTAACACACGTCCCTGTAACTAACACTCGTAGTAATAGTTCCAACGTTTGCTTAGTAGTTATAATAAACACTACTATAGAAAATAACATTCTCCCAGGCAGTGGTGGCACACACCTTTAATTCCAGCACTTGGGAGGCAGAGGCAGGTGGATTTCTGAGTTCGAGAGGCCAGCCTGGTCTACAGAGTGAGTTCCGGGATAGCCAGGGCTACACAGAGAAACCCTGTCTCGAAAAACCAAAAAAAAAAGAAAGGAAGGAAGGAAGGAAGGAAGGAAGGAAGGGAGGGAAGGGAAGGAAGGAAAGAAAGAGAGAAACTAACATTCTCCAGGAACAGGTGATGTGATATACAGTCTTGTAGTTTGACCATGTAAAGAGATGTCTCCACCACTGCCCATAGGAGAAAGGGGCAGTGCTTCATCAAGTACAGGGCACTAAAGAGTTTTATATAGAAAAGGCTCTAGGCCAGATGCAAAGCATGAGACAAACGTTACATTAGATTAATCTGCCTTCCAGATTACTTATTTATTTATAGGCCAGCTTTAAGAACTTTACTTTCCCCCCCCCTGAGGTGGGATCCTGTTATGTAGCCCAGGCTAACCTTGAGTCTATGACTCTCCTGCTCCAGCATGTGCTGGGTTGCAGTTACAGGGATGCATACCATACCTGGCTAGGAGTTGACTCTTTGAAGCTTAAAGTGGGTAAGGTAGCCTTTTCTGTTCTATTTGGTTTTAGCTAAAATGTTCCTGTTCTCAATAAGAAAATAAGGGTATGAGATCCCTGAAAACCTTGTCCCAGGCAGAGCTAAAGGCCAAGCAACACTGCTTCTGCTAGGGGTTTCAGTGGTGAGAGAGAGAGACACGTGGGTGTGGGCCATGAGCTTGCTTTCTCCCATATCTCTGCATCTTATGCTTGTTGCTTCTGAGCTATGGATGAGAAATCAGTCATTTAAAAAATCATTTGCTTTTACCTGAGTCTGGCATAGCTCAGTCCAAAGTTTGGGGAACAGTGCAAGATGAAGTGGCAAGCCTTCATAGGCAACCAGGACACCTAATATTTGAGAAATACAAAAAGATCATAATAGGTTATAAGTTATACTGCTGAGTTACTAAACTGCAGATATAATACTGTTAACTGTCTCTGTATTTGGTTTGAATTGCACCTTGCTTGCATTCTTAGAATATACGTAACAATACAGGATAACTCATTTCAGTGTTTTAAGCAGTGCAATAATTTAAAATGTGGAATTTTGATTTTATTCATATACCCTTGAACCTCATTCCCAGAGGCATCTAAGACAACTTCAACCATCTGTTTGTTTCTGAGTACTGGTATTTATCGGGGAAGATTAAAGTAACAGTGGTTTTCAAAGCTTCTTGGAAAGGAAACACTCTGTGTGTTAGAAAGTTTGTGAGTTGTTACATTCAGAAGGGCCAGAGAGAAGGTAAGGAGAACTACATTCCAGAGAATTACATTTCTTCCTCTTTTGTTTCCTATGTGTACTTAAGTAAACACTGCTCTGAATCTACTACTGTCTTCTTGCTTTGTCCTCAGGATGTTCTGGGTAGATCAGGTTTAGGACTGTCAATGACTGCTCTTAGGACCCTCCTCCTTGCGTGTGCGTGCATGTGAGTGTGTATGAGTCTATTTTCCTGGGGTTTGAAACCAGGAGCTCAGGCACACTCAAGACTGCCCAAGTCCTGGAGCCTCCAATTTTTTAACTTGTAGATATTAAACATTCAGTATGTTCCTTCTCCCCTCTATCCTCTTGCCTCTCTTACAAAAGCTGCAATGTCAGCGCCCTCCATAAAAGTTTCTTCACCCTCAAGAAAACTATAACCACAAGAAGAAGTAGAATATAAACTATCTTCTAGTTAAAAAGAATGGGCTGGATTGTGAGTTGAGTAGGTTTTTGGTGGAGAGCAAACACTAAGTCTAGGCTTTGTGGCCATAGGATGCCTACTGCAGATACTCAAGTCTATGAAGACAGTACCAATGGCAAAGAAGGCAGCAAAATGACCAAAGATGGCCAGTTCCAATTAGAACTTAACCAAAACTAAAATTTGAATCACAATTTTCATGTGTTACAAAACATCGTATTCTGATTTTCCTAATATATAAATATGAATCCTACTCTTAGCAGATGGCTACTAGCTTTTTAAGAACTCCAAGTAGGTGGGACCAAGCCTTTGAGATCTTTAAACAGCAGATCACATACTTAGAGAGCTCTTTCAGAATTAAGTCTATTTATTAGTCCCCTGTAAAGGCATTTCTCATCTTTTATTCTAATTTGGATGAGGCTGGAAGCATTTATCCACAATAGCATGTGTAAATGAGTGTCTATTTATAACTATCAAACTAGTGGCTACAGGGATTGGTTTTGATAGTCACATATTCTTTAGTTGTTACTGACCATGAAATAAGGGTTGGCAAAATATGACCCTTGGGCCAAGCCTCATGCTACCTGTTTTATGACTGGGTGAATTAAGAATAGCCTTTACTTTATATTTAACTATGACATCATGGTCTCTTGATACAAAGCCCAAGCTGGTCTTTGTATCACAGTCCTCTTGTCTCTGCCTCAAAGATGTGGGATTATAGGTGTTGAACTCCTAGACCTGGGAGCTTTTATATTTTAAAGGATCAGTAAAAATAAAAACATTAAAATAAACAATAATGACAACAACAAGCCAAAGAACATGTGACCTTGACCATGTGGCTTACAGAGCCTGTTACTAGTATCTGGGTTTTCAGTCGGTGCCCAGACTGCTGCTCAGATATAAACTCTCATAGAAAGTCTGCACTATCACTGATGTTTTTATTAATTTTTTTCTTTCCTCAATAATTCCTCAAAGTAAAACAATCCTTATACTTTTCAACAGCTACAAAAAGTCAGCATTAATTACCATATCAAACAAACTCTGCAGATGTCTTTTATGATCTAAAACCACCTTTTTAAAACAAGGAGGAAAGGAACATTTATTGGTACCTACTTTATTAAAACCTCACAGCTTTGGGGAGCATTATTGTAATCCTTATTTACTCCACTTATTTATATATTATATGTATATGTGTTTGTGGTAGGGTGAGAGAAGGGGATGGTTTCTGTTCTTTCTCCTGAAACAGGTTCTAGTACAACCAAAGTTGGCCCTGGCTGCCTGATGCTCTTGCCTCCAACTCCTAAGTGTTAGATTTACAGACACACAACACCCTGCTCAGCTTGTTTCCTTTTCTTGAATGAAGGAAGATCTTTTAGGCTCAGAGTGGGATGGTAATAGTCTCAAGATTCACCTCCACACCTATTAGTTACAAGTATCCTACAGTTATCTAATTCTAATACCCATACCTTTCCAATAATCTACATTTATGCACTCACTCCCATCCTCTGGTACCACTGCATGATCTTTGCATTTGTCTGCATCACTGTTTACTTAATACCTTCCCCACCATGCTATGTACAGGGATCAACCCAGGACCTGAGGCATGCTCAGTGGCATGCTCTCCCACTGAGCTTCTTCTCAGGCTTAACAGCTCATTCAGTGACAACACTATGCCAGCCAGTGTTGGGACACAAAGTCACCTTCTAGTTCTTTTAATTCCCTCTCAAGCTGCTTCCTCTGAAAAGAAGGTTGCTCCTTCAAAGCAACAGGATTTTTACAACTTCTCAAATTTTCACAAAGCCCTGGGGATGGGTGAGAAACCAATGTTCTCTTAACTCTACATACTCCTCCTTGATAACTGTCTCATTGACTGGGTACAACACACAGTCACCAAACCCTCAGGTACATGTCTTTATCATGTGCAGAGTTCTAAGTGGGCATCAGATCTCTTGGAGAAGGAGTCGCACAGGTGGTTGTGAGCTGCCTAACATGGTGGTTGGTGGGTATTAGGAATCAACACCAACCAGCCTTCTGCAAGAACAGTATGTACTTCTAACTGCTGAGCCACTTCTTTAGCCTCAAGTGCATGTCTAGGCTTTCCCTCAGTAAATAGAATGGTAGGTATAAAATAAACTGTATTCTGTATAACATATCTTTCTTTATTCTGTAGGCATTCTTAAGCAAGTTGCATACTGTGTCCCTTCCTCACCCCAAAACAACCATAAATACAGCCTTTCTTTGTCAGAACACCTGAGACTGTAGAAGCTGCTATGTGGTTTGTCAGTAAAACCTTTCAAGTTGCTTTTGTAGGGAAAATGGTATTACTGTTGTGAGGATAAAATATTTCACAGTTACAATTTCTTCTATAGCAGTGTCATTCCTACCCATTGTTATCTTAGGGAAGTAGTGGCATCAGCTAGTGGATAAAAAAATCAAGACACCTTAGGCGAAAAATACCCATTATCTGACAGAATTCCTCTTCTAACTTCATACCCACTAAGTAACCTACTGCAGCTCTCCTTGTAGGCTACTGACTGTGGAATAATCAGGCACCCACATCAGTTCCTCTAAAGTTGAACCAACTGGCAAGGAGTTAACTTTGTCTAACTGTGTAGCGTATGTGGATTTCCTCCTGCTGGACTGGTAAAGCTAGCTTTATATCTGCATTAAATGTCAGGGGTCTGAAATGTCTGAAATACCCTTTGAAGCCTTTAGGAAAACCAGCCATTTTCCAGTCAATAACACTACACCCTAAAGAGAAGCACAAATCAAAGTGTGCTTTCCATATCATGGATCTGTACATGCATACCATGAAATCGTATATGTTCATTACAGAAAACTCTTCATAGGGGAGAGAGATGGCTTAGCAGTTCAAAACACTTGCTGCTCTTACAAAGGGCTCAGGTTTAATTCTCAGTACAAACATGGAGGCTTAGGAGCACCTGTAGCTCTAGTCCCAGGGTTGTCTTCTGTTTTCTGCTGTCTCCTCCAGACAGCAGAAAAACACGGTGTACAGAAACATACGCAGACAAATACTCATACACATCAATGCAATAAATAAATCTTTAAAAAGTGTATAGCACCGCACCTAGCTTTTAAACAAACAAGTCTTAGCTGGGTGTGATGGCACACTCCTATAATTGCAGCATTAAGTAGCAGCATCAAGTGCGTCTCTGAGAAGCCAGCCTGGTCTACACTGTAAGTTCCCAGATAGCCAGAGATATATATAGAGACTCTGTCTTAAAAATATTTTTGTTTTATAAGTATATGTTACTTGCCAAAAACCTTTTCTTTTCTTTTCTTTCTTTCTTTTTTAAAGATCACTGTAGCTGTCTTCAGACACTCCAGAAGAGGGCGTCAGATTTTGTTACGGATGGTTGTAAGCCACCATGTGGTTGCTGGGATTTGAACTAAGGACCTTTGGAAGAGCAGTCGGTGCTCTTAACTGCTGAGTCATCTCTCCAGCCCCCAAAAACCTTTTCTTTAACACATCCAGAAAATTTTCACAAATGTTAAATGCTAAAGGCACAAGACTCTGGTTTTGTCATTGAAAATTAAAATGTAAATGATCTAAAAGAAATGCAGGACAAAGATGGAGCAGAGAGTGCTCGCTTCGGCAGCACATATACTAAAACTGGAACAAAACAGAGGAGATTAGCATGGCCCCTGTGCAAGGATGACACCCAAATTCGTAAAGTTCCATATTTTTATCAGAAGATGGCCTACTCGGCTATCACTGGGAAGAGAGGCCCATTGGTCTTGCAAACTTTATATGCCTCAGTACAGGGGAACGGCAGGGCCAAGAAGTGGGAGTGGGTGGGTAGGGGAGTCAGGGGAGGGTATGGGGGACTTTTGGGATAGCATTGGAAATGTAAATGAAGAAAATACTTAATAAAATAAATAAATAAATAAAATGGAGCAGAGACTAAAAGAATGTCCGAACAGTAATGGGTCCAAATTGGGATCTGTCCCATGGGCAGGCCCCAAACCCTGACACTATTACTGATGTTGTGCTGTATTTGCAGACAGGAGCCTAGCATGGCTGTCCTCTGAGAGGCTCTACCAGAAGCTGACTGAGAGAGATGCAGATACCCACAGCCAACTATTGGGTTAGGGTTAGGGATCCCTATGGAAGAGTTAGGGGAAAGGCTGAAGGAACTGAAGGGGATTGCAATCCCACAGGAAGACCAACAGGGCCAACTAACCTGGACCCCAGGGACTAAGCCACCAACAAAGAGCATGCACTGGCTGGTCTAAGGCTCCCAGCACATACATAGCTAAGGACTGACAGCCTAATCTGGCCCTAGTGGGAGAGGATGTGCCTAATCCTGTATAGACTTGATGCCCCAGAGAAGGGCGATGCCCAGGGGTTGGGATGGAAGGCACTCTTTCAGAGGTGAGGTGAAGGGAAGGGGATGGCATGAAGAACACTGCGAATGGAGGGAGGTCAACATTTGGTATGTAAATAATCAATTTTTTAAAAGGAAAAAATAAATTTTAAATGAAGAAGGTGAAATTTAAGGATTTAACTTGTATCTGACCATTCTATTCATTTGGGGGGGGGATGATTAATTATAGTTCGCAATATAATTTTCTGTATTTCTCTAAGAAATCGCAATCATAAGCTGGACATGGTCAAGGTTAACCCCTGCACGAAAGAAGCAATGGAAAGCAGATCTCTTAAGTTAGAGGCCAATCTGGTCTACAGTGCTAAGGTGGACAAGGCTACACAGAGATACCCTGTCTCAAAATCAACAGCCAGCCACAGTGCACGGTCACTACAAATAATTTCACCAATACAGTTATATAAAAGCATCCCATGATCTTACTTCATGCAATGATAGTATTTTCTTGGCTGTTTCTTTGCTCGTTTTGAGACAGGGTCTCACTGTGTAGCCCTGGCTATCCTGGAACTCACTATGTAGACTAGGCTGCCTTTAATTTAAACTCAGAGATCAGACTGTTTCCCAAGTGCTGGGATTAAAGGTGTGCACAACCACACCTGGCCTTATACTTGGTATTAAGAGTAACAAGTCACCCCTTTGAATGTAGTTACATTTGTATTGCTCTCTCACCCTCAAGTTCTAGGGACTGAACTCAAACCCTACTGGATCATTGAGCTGCATTTTTTCTGGGCTGTTCTTCTTCCCCATATTAACTCATGAAATGCTACCTTGTTTGTTTTGAGGACTATATAATAACAATGAAATGTTCTCATTGGTGGACAATTTTGTTTCCAATTCATACATTATGAATAAAGTGAAAATAAACATCCTGTGTGTTATCTTCCACTTTTATGAGAACAGAGTAAGGAATATGCAAAGTTTTAACTGACAATGCCAAACTGTCTCCCAAAATTCACTAGCTCTTCTTTCCTTAATCTCTCAAGAGTGGGTATAGCTAAATGTGTTCTTTCCCTAACCGACTCTCTCAGGTTAAATCATCATTTATTTTTTTATTAATGAGGCAACTTCTCATATGGTTAATGAATACTTTTGTGTGGGGATGACATTAACTATTTATGTAGTAATTTTGCTTAGTTTTCATTTAATCAAAGCCTAAAAACTTTTTTGTATTGGTAGCTATTTATTTGTTTAGTCTGACAACACTATCCCATAGCTACTTTGTGATTTTTGTTTTTGTTTTTCTTGTTTTTTTGGCAGGGTTTTACTATGTAATTCTGGATTGCCTTCAACTCACAGAGATCACAATAGACCACTAGTTTATACTTTATGATGTTTTCACAATTTAATAATTTCAATTTTTATGTAACCAAAATTTTCTTAAGTTTATTGCTTCTGATTTTTTTTTAAATTTATTTCATATATGTGAGTACACTGTAGCTGTCTTCAGACATACAAGAAGACGGCATCAGATCCCATTACAGATGGTTGTGAGCCACCATGTGGATGCTGGGGACTGAACTCAGGACCTCTGGAAGAGCAGTCAGTGCTCTTAACCGCTGAGCCATCTCTCCAGCCCTTGCTTCTGATGTTGATAACCTGATAAATATGGTCTCGTGTGTGGTACACGTGCATGTGCTTGTGAGGAGGCTGCTAGGTGTCCTTTTCTATCCATTGCTATCTCTTGCCATCCCTGGAACAGGGGCAAGGTCTCAAGCAGCCCAGCCTGGCCTCAAACTCATTATGTAATCAACAACTATCTTGATTGAGTTCTTGATCTTTTTGCATTTCCCCCAAGTGTATGGTGGTAATACCACCTCTACTCTACCAACTGGATATTATCTTTAATATCTACTAAATATGTGTGTTTGGTCTTTTTTCCATGGTTTGAACCATCCTAGTTTACTTTTGTGAAAGGAAATATATTTAAAAACTGAAAGTAAAAAGATAAAGAGATGAAATTATGATGGTATTCAAGAATGTGAGGGATAACTGTTTTTTGTTGGTGGGTTCCTATGTAGCCCAAGAAGGCAGGGAATGCCCAATTCTCTTGCCTTAGCAGGAGCTCTAGCATGAGCACAGGCATGAGCAACCACATGTTTTGCCCAGTTGCCCATATAAAAACAACAAAGACTTATCTTCCAATTTGGCAACCCAATACAGGTTTTTTTTTGTTTTGTTTTGTTTTTTTGGTTTTTCGAGACAGGGTTTCTCTGTATAGCCCTGGCTGTCCTGGAACTCACTTTGTAGAGCAGGCTGGCCTCGAACTCAGAAATCTGCCTGCCTCTGCCTCCCGAGTGCTGGGTTTAAAGGCGTGCGCCACCACACCCGGCCCAATACAGTTTTTGAGACAATCTTTCCTATGGTAATCTATGCACTATCTAAATTCAAGGATGAAATGAGTAAGATTATCAGTTTAAACTTACCCCTATCACTTTTTCCTGACAGTCATAGAAATCAACACTTGGTATTACCAATGCTCCTCAGCACTGCTGTCATTAGCCTAAGTTTTGTTTTCTTAAGCCCTTTCTCAGGTGCCTTTCTTTGGAAATAGTTGTGTCAGCTAGAAGAAGAATTAACGTCAAACTCTGCGGTATAATATTTTCACATAGGTAGGATACCACTCTTCTAAAGTCTGTATCTAAATTCCCAAGAGGATTTCCAGCTTTGCACATTAGCCAGGAATGGACAGAGAGACTTTCAGGCCTTTGCTCTATGGATTGGGTTTGGATCTAGTGCTTTCCTAACAGTCAGATTCTGGCTATTTAAATTTAGTTTCAAAGGAATTTGGTCACACTTCAAATTTTTAAGTGGGCATGGCTAGTAGCTAGCATCCTGTGGTAATACAGAACAACTGACAGGATGTGCATCACTGTAGAACCCTGCAGAATACAGTGTAGCTACAAGGAACTAAACAATGCAGAATCAACACTGCTTCACAGTTACTTATCATGAAGACTGACTTGGCATGCAGCTGTCAGGCGTGATCCTTTCTCTCCCTGTACTTAGTTCTGCTTGTCCTGATGGACAGTTTCTCTACGGAGCCCAGATAGGTCTTAACTCATGGTCATCTTCCTACCACAGGCCCCTGAGAGTTGAGATTACAAGTGTGGGAATTCAGACATAAGGTATCATATCAAGCTACCCATATCCATTTTTAATTTCCATGAAATTTTTGTGTTGATGAAAGAGACAGTCGAAAATGGTAGTACACTCATCACTTGGTCAACACTGTCAGCTCTTCACATTACTTTGTTATAACTTATATAAACACAGTTACCTGGAAGTCGTCCAAAGGTCAGCATCTTTGGAAACACCTCCTATCTGAGCACAAAGGCTCCTGAGGATTCTCTTACACCTAATCATTGCTATTGCTAAAGTTTTAGACTTTTACCAAGTGTTATAACCCAGATGCCTAATTCTGAAACAGCTAATCTGCATATATCTTTACCGCCCCATATCTTGGCATCAGCCATAGATACACGTAGGTATAATCAGCTAATTGAATAGGTAGAAGTATCAGCCTTCAAAATTGAAGATGCTCTAATCACTTACCAATAAGATGACTTTTCTGAAGAGGGGTTATCCCTGACAGCGGTAACCATTTCCTTCTTCCTGGATAATGAAATCTATGACTGGATCACATCTTTTGCCCTACCTGGAATGCTCAAAATCTTTTCCATAGGAAAGGAGCTATGCTGAGATGGAGCACAAGGAGGACTTCTGGGGCATGGTAATAGCCTATTTCTTGATCTAAGCAGTTTCCTAGGTATCATTCCCCACACTCTGAAATGAATCCTGGCCCATCCTTGATAAAATTAGAAGGCAGGGCATACAGAGGCTCAGAACTTCTAGGTGCTGACCTTGAAGAGAGATATTAGACATTCTCTGAGGATTTTTTTCTCCCCTACGTAATTCACTGAAGGATTTGTTTTCTAGTGCTTATATGGCTCCTTTCAAATTTGTCTTCTCATTTTATAAAACTTACCTCCTAGTTACTCATAGGTGCACCAATGCTTCACGCTGCCAAGCCCACTCAGCTTTTTTGGCTCCAAAGGAGCTGGCACTAAAGAACTCAACTCACCCTGAGGTAAGGGCCAGAGAAGTCTGTCCCTAGGCTTTCCCTCAAGCAAGGCAGTTTGTTTGTTTGTTTGTTTTTTAATTCTGCTGTGAAGATGGTGGACATAGGCCACTGACTACAAAGTGCTGACCAGCCCTGCTCCACACTCCTTCATAAATCAGCGGAAACTTGGAGCAGAACTATTCAATGGAAACCAGTAAGTTGGTATTTTCTTAATAAAAGTTAAAATATTCCCAAGAATGCTAATTAATATTTTTAAACATTCACTTAAAAAAAAAAAACAAAACAACAAAAAAAGAGAAAACAAAAAAGGGCTTGTTATGTATTTTTTCCCCTTCCTGAATGGCTAGGGGCTTAAAATAATTCAGTGGCGTTTACTGCTCATCTTTTATACTTACTCAGCTTAACTAATGTTTCAGTAAATTTTTCACAGTTGATTGCAACTCGGCATAATAGATGGATGAACTGATGATAAGAAAAGAAGTAGTCTAGCAGCATACGATCATAAACGTCATCTTTGCCCTGAAGGTTAAAGATGATAAAATGGTTGCACTTAAATTGTATAATAAAGAGCATATTTTGTGCAAATGTAATAAGATTAAGTAAAAAGCTAATTAAATCTTTAACTTCTATAAGAATCTAGTTTTAAATTCCAAATTCCTAGTGTTATTAAGATCATAACTGTCCTAGGATTGCTTCAGTGTGCAGGTGCTACCGGCTGTAATTACCCATCATCTCTATACTCTACAGAGTAACAGCACTGAGACTTTAGCACGGCTATAAACATATCGAGAAGAATGAGTTATATTTGACTTTTTGAAAGATTTGAAGGTATTTCTATAAGGGTAACTATGCTAATTATTTTTTATATTTTTATCATAGGAAAATTGCTCAAATATACTTAAGATCCAAAAATAGTAGGCAAGAGAGTGTGAATGAAGGTGTGGGTAAAGAAAGCTAAAGGGGAAAAATATTTTTAAAAAAAATGTTAAAACTTAAGGTAAATTATCCTGTGGTAACATAACTTGTCTCTATAATTTAGGATTGGCACTATTTTAGAATAAGCAGTAGAAAACAGAAGCCAGATGGTAAATCTATCACTCAGTGAAATTATGCGTAGGTTAAGAAGAATGTGACTGTAGGGACAGTAAGCAGGTCTTAATTATATGGCCAAATTAAAAACACTTCAAGCACCTAACTAAACTTTGTAGATTTAAATACAGGACATGGCTACAATTTAGCCTATTAACAAACTGAGGTTTACTATTAAGCTATTTTTTTAGAAGAAGAAAAAAATCTTAACGACTAGTGCTTACTGTTGATTTTGCAAATATCAATCAACATTTGAGAGCACTTAAAGGAAAAAGTCCAAATGAATCTAATATTAGCCTTCATAAAACGTTCACGTAAATCTAATGGACTCAACCGCCAGGGGGAAAATCTCAGATTACCTTGTACTATAGAAATACGATTTTCCTGGCATCCCAACATACCTTACTGGTTTCCACCATTGTGGGCAAGAGGCACATATTGAGTTCAGGGCGCGGAGGCCGAATATTGCTTTTCCCTCCTATTAGCTTGATATTTTCTCGACAAGGGAAATAAGGTCCAAGAGACACTAAGACATTAAAAGTGTACAATAAGAATAAACGGAAAAAATAAATCTCCAAGCTTCAGAGTGCAGAATGATACATGCCAACCATATTCAAGTATTATGCTAAATAAATACGTACTTGGTATATTACTGTGATGGTAAGTACAATGGTTGTGTTGTAGGAAGGGAACCAGAGTATGCAGAAAATCATGGGGACTCAAAAGAACGAGTTCCTTGAGGACATCTGAAAATTAAAACAATTTGAGTATTAAAACACTGGGGTTAGATTTACCTATGGCTTTTGAACTCATAAATTCTGATGAGGTTCTAATGTTGTGAGTATTACACAGTGGCAGAGCTCCTAACATGGGAAGAGAAGCTCTGATGCTCAACTCTGGATCACCAGCTATGATAACCACAGTGAAGAGACGTTACTTGAGACAAACATTTACAACACTATCCCTGTTCCCCCATTCTCCTTGCTTCCATGTAGACATAGTCTAGTCAAACAGCAATGTTCCATGATTATTTTTCATTATAAAGTCCATCTCAACAGCTTGGGTCCGAGAGATAGCTGATAATCTGCAGTCTACTATTCAGAGTTTTGGGATATTGGCTGGAATGATTCTCATCCAGGAACCACACAAGAGTAAATCTCATGATGGGCAGTTACTTGGTTTTGCTATTTTGAGAAATTACTATCACTTAACAGCCCAATGATCACTACTTCAAGTGGTTCCTCAGGTAGTAAAAAACTCTGTATTTAAAAAGAAGATTCTTTAAACAGTTATACATTATCACTCTATAAATAAATGCTCACAAAGGTGTTACGAATTTAAGAGTCTATGGTTACTGAGAAAAAAATTTTGGACAGGTGAAGTATTTAAAATTGTCAATTTAAAAAATTGAGTAAGCCAGGCAGTGGTGGCGCACGCTTTTGATCCCAGCACTTGGGAAGCAAGAGGCAGGTGGGATTTCTGAGTTCGAGGCCAGCCTAGTCTACAGAGTGAGTTCCAGGACAGCCAGGGCTACACAGAGAAACCCTGTCTCTAAAAAACAAAAACAAAACAAAAGAAAAAAAATCAGTAAGACAAAACAAGCAACCCCTGCCTCCATCTTCCACCCCACTCTAGTTCCTGGTCCACAGAGTAAGTTACTGTCTGACCTTTATTTCTGCTTTCCTGGCCTCCACCTGTAAGCAGCATACTCTCACTGCTATTTTTCATGTACTGAGAAATATTTTTAAGGCCAAAACCCCCACAGTGAAAGAACTAACCTTATCCTTTACAGGTGAGCTCCACTTTGTAAATATTGGCATGATTCTACCTTTTTCATATGGGATCAGAAGATTAGAGTTGCAAGAAGCCTACAGACAACTGAAAGAGACCCCAGATACTCAGCACACAAGTGTGTCAACACTAGCATAAGAAAAATTGACTTGTTTTTCTTGGGTCCTGCTAGTCAGTGTGAGTTACACAGACAAGTATCACTATCTTCCTAACATTATAAATCTAATAACACAACATATATAAAACAAAACAAAAAGCCAAACAAACAAAAATCAGAAATATTGGTCTACAGTTTTTATTTTTCAAGTAACTTACCTATGCAAGCATTTCTTAATTCTGGAGGGCTATAAGAATTAAGAAGGGTTAGAAGTTTATGGGCAAATTCAATTCTCTCCTGCCACTGGATTAATGCCTGTTTCACATCTGCAAATATAAAGGCATATATAAATAGGCTTTCAAATAATCACAGTTCCTCCTAGTTTTTCTTCTATTGTTGTGATACTAACATCAAGAGTTTCAAATTAATTATATCAAACACATGTTTTGGTGAAAACTTATTAATTTCATGAGATTATTAGATTACCACATTAAATTTGCTCTTCTTGGTAGGAGCAGGGTGAGGGTGTAGCAAGAAGAAGAGACTGGGTCTTGCTATAAACAGCCCAGGTTGGCCTGGAAATTTCAGTTTTTCTGGGGTGAGGATTGCAGGTGTGTGCTAAACATGTTACATCTTTTCTATTGTACAAAATTACTATTATTTGTGTGTGTGCACGGTGAGGGTGTAAGAGAACTGGACGACACATGGCACGGTGCATGTGTAAAAGTCACAGAACAATCCGTGGAACTGGGTCTCTCCTCCCACCTTTCTGTGGGTTTCAGAAACCAGACTTAACTCATCAAGACTTGGTGGAAAGCACCTTTACCCACATTAATCCATGTCAATGACATGAAGCATGTGACTTCCTAAAGAACATGGTTTTGTGAGCTTCTCCAGGTTTGTCTTAAGCTCTGAAGCTCGAGGGATTTTCTGCCTCGGCTTTTCACATCACCAAGACTGCAGGTGGTATATAGGGCAGTAATACACTGCATTTTCTAGAACCATGAGGTTCAGTGTTTATAGACTGAGATACTAACAAATATTTTTAAACTTACTTCTACTGACACTAAAAATGATGTATTTTGAGCCATGAAGATTAAAACAACAACAACAACAATCCAACTTATTGTGTGTGGAAGTTTTCCAACCTCCTAAATCTTGATTCTCATACTATGCTTGCCTACTGTTTTTAAGTAGGTATAAGTAAAGTATGTACAAACATTTCATTCCCTCTCTACATTATGAGATGATAAACATTGTACAATACTAACTAGCTCAGGAACCATTGGCACACAAACTAGAATGTCAACTTTTCTGAGGCCTCTCATTTGAAATACAAGTTCTTAAATGGTAGCAAAATGGTAAAAAAACAAAAAGTACATATGACCAAACCTTTTCTCTGAAGATATGGGCGTGTAGACTTCAAAACCGAAAGGAATATTGACAGCAGCTCTACTAAGTCTCCAGTAACATGGCAAGCTGTAGCTTCATGATACATCATGTGCAATGTGTTGAAAGACTACAAGTGATTTAGAAAATAAAAAATTAAAAACCTTTAATTTCATTTTTACTTTAGACAAAAATGAAATTCTTATCTTCTAAAAGGCATTTTCAGACTCAGATATTATGTGTGTATACCAAGCAAATGTTTCTTGTTTTCTGAGTTAGGTTTCTCCATTTAGCTACTCTGTATGTGTAGTATGTGTATGGACTATGTATGGTATGAAAAGTGCACGTATTTGTGTGCATGCCAGGCATTATCCTCAATCATTCTCTATCTTTATAAATAAATCTTCAAAGTGTGTGTGTGTGTGTATACGTGCACGTACACATGCGCATGCTTACCCAGTGTGCCTAGGAAGGGAACAGGACAATTTGCAGAGCAGGGTTCTTTCCCACCACTGTCCTTAGTGGCTTGTGGAAAGTACCTTTACCAACTGAGACACTCCATAGCCTTGTGCTTACTGACTTGCTTACTTACATTCTTTCTTTCTATTTTGCTTTTGTGCTTGCTTGCTTGTTTGGCTGTTTACCCCTGTTATTTTGGATAGAGTCTCTCACAGACCCCTGGAGCTTGCATGTTCAGCTAGACTGGCTAAACAGCTAACTCCAAGGCTCTTCTTTTCTCCAGTTTCCCCGTGCTGGGGTAAGGGGCATGCTGCCTGGTTTGATGTGGGTGCTGGGACCTTTATTTTAAAGGTCCTTTACCTTCAGAGCTGTATTTTATGTAAATATTTTAGTGTAAAGATAATTTAGTCATTTTTTTTAATTTCACTTATTTCACTATTTAACCTGTAACCCGATAGAGCAGGAATCGTACGTTTTATTAACTGCTACATTCTTTTGCCCTGTGCAATACCAGGCAAAGAGTAGACATTTCAATCAGAGCCCTTGCCTTTGGGCTCAGGAAGTAATCTATTTGAATGTTCCCCATGAACCACTGCAAATTGTAGTTTTTAAAATTCTGTTCCTACTCTATAATACCATTAACTAACTAAAAAAAAAATCAACAGTATATCTTAATTCATATAGTGCTGAGTGTTCAATTTTATCACTCCCAGCACAAGACTAAAAAATACAATGTACTTCTGGTAGCTTTAAGCCATCTCACCCTTGTGAACTAAGAATCATGGGAAGAAGTAACTGCAGGCATCAGTCTTGTGCAACCATCGCAATGACTTTTGTTTTTATACCGCCAAATAAACTTTTGGGAAATAACATGTATTCTTGATCACAAAACACAAGAATTTCATTTTTATTTACTACGTAAATAAATAAAACTAGCCAAATAAACCTAAATATAAAGTGAAGACTAACTAAAATCCTGCAACCTATGAAACAGTTTAGCATAAATTCTTTATATACATGCAGTAGGAACTCTTGGAAATGAGATACATTCACAGTGAAAGGCAATTAGTATTTACCTCAGTCATCAGGATTAACCCTCGATTAAATACTACGAGAAGTCTATCTTCATCAGATTCTAATAGTATTCTGAAGGCACTAGAAGAAGAGAGAAAGTCCAATTGAATAGACCAGAACAGTCTGGTGTTGACAAAGACACAGAAGTCTAACTGGCTTAAGCGTCTGGCTTTCCTACCCATATAAAATAAACTGGCTACATATATTGTTTTTCTAATTTTTGAGAGATTTTATTATGTAGCCTCTATTTTGTGGCAGTCCTCCTGCATTGACTTCCCAAAGTGGCATGTACACTATTTCTTGGCAATACAGGATAAAATGAGCAACCCAAATCTGAAATCTAAAAGACTCTGAAATTTCAAGATTATTGACCCAGCAGTTGGCACTCAGTTATGGGACACTTCACATTTCCAGATTATGATGTGCAGCTAATAAGTTGTGCAAATTTGCCAAGGTTTAAAAAAATCCTCTGAAAACACAAACATTTCTACTTCTAAGTACTCTGGGTGAAGTTCTGGATAATAGTAAATTATACTATTTTCCAAAAGCATCAGTTTTGGGAAGAGAGAGTAACATGAAGGGGGTATGGGACAGAAACATGAACAAACCTGAAAACCTTAAAAATAAGTCATGACTACACTGAGTTACTGCTGTGCTCAGCTCATTCTGTTAGGTAGCAAAGTGTTACTACAGAGAGAAATGCAGAGCCTTTCACTTCCACTGGGTGCTTCCTGTCTTTACTTAACAGCAAAACTCTAGAACTTAAAATGGAAAAAGCTGCAAACAATCAACTTTACTGAACCGAAGGCCAAGCATCTACAAAAGTTCCTTTAAATGGATTTGGCAAAAGTGCTTATTTCATTTTGTAGACCACCGAAGATTCAAATACAAAAGCTTTCTGGAAGAGAGAATCTATTTTTCTTGGGTTCATTAGTTTAGTATTACAATGAAATCACACACCGAACTGTGCTCAGTGAAGGACTCCCCTAGGCCTACATTCTTCTATATCTTCTCAGCACTACAACATGTTGGGCAAAATTAATTTCCATAGGTAAAGAAAGGAAAATGAAATTTGCAGCAGACACTGTCTAAGTCCTTCAGTCAGTTCTATAGCTAGGAACGGTTCATTGCATAGATGGTTCTATTATTTTTGCTAATTCCTATAAAGCCAAATAGATCTGTGAAAAATGGAAGAGATGTTAATAATCAGACTCATCTTAAGATGAAAAAGCTATTTCCTAAGGTCTTTAGACCCAAATACGAATCTGAATGAACTGCCAGGCACGACTTTCAAACTTTAGCTTTGGTCCAACACTGCATAAATGTGGCACAGTGGCATGCCAGAACATAGGATGTAGAGGCACAAGGATCAAAGTTCAAGGTCATCCTTAGCTACACAGTGCACAGTAAAAAGCCATAAAGGCTACATAAGACTATATTTAAAATAATAATAAAATTTTTAAAAGAACAAACCTTTAGTTATAAATAATATAAATTATTTCTCCTTTAGTGTCAAAAGGGAAGGTTTCATGTTCTAACTTGGAAAACTAACCAAAAAAAGGTCAAAGAGTATCTTTTTCACCTTATTAAAGTAGTCCAACAAGAGCGGCCATCTAAGCAACGTAAGTAACAGCTTATGGTTGTTTTCTTAAACTGTTTAATATCTTCTAATTCTTCTTCTCGCATGTCTGGCCTTTGAGCTATAAATAGCTGCATCAAGTTAAACAGTTCTTCCACAGCCTAAAAGAGGAAAATATGTAAAATGGTGATCTTTTAACCTTTCAACATTTTAGAATGTCTGTTCCCCATTTCTAAGTGAATATTCATTAGTCAACTACTAAAATCATAAATTAATCTCATTACTACAGAAACCAATGATCAGGAAGTGAGTAATAAAATCTACTTAAATTTATTCTGAATATATACTACCACATGTCTAACCTTTAATAGTATTGCATGATATTGTCATCAATAAAGCTCTTCTATCTCAGAGCCATGTAATCAAGTTAACCAAATAAAAACATTGTATTTTGAACTTGTTCATGATTTTATACTGGGCAGTTCTCAAGACTATATCCTGGGGCGAATGCAAGTTGCAGTTGGCTGGATGCTGGATATGTCTGTATAATCATGAAAATTAATATTCACCAAGATTCTAAATAGATAAAAGTCTTAATGCTGCTTAAAATACTAGAATTTTTAATTCAAAGGTGCATCTAGTGACAGGCTATACTTATTCTCTGTTCCAATCCTTCAATAAATGAGAAACCATCAGTTTATTTTAAAATATAAAATATGGAGGTCAAAGGACAGCTTTCAGAAGTCGCTTGCTTGCTTGCTTGCTTGCTTGCTTCCTTCCTTCCTTCCTTCCTTCCTTCCACTACGTGGATCCCAGGTCATTTGTCAGTTTGGCAAATGGCTTTACCCTTGAAAGTATCTCACTCACTTTGTCTTAAGGATTTTGAACACTTAAATGAAGCTTGAATTAATGCAGTTTCTGAGATACAACTTGTACCAACATTTAGAACATTATTCTAAATTAATGGTTAGTGATAAAATATATGAAATAATAGTTAATAAAATCTTTAGTTGTTGCCAGGCGTGGTGGCGCACACCTTTAATTCCAGCACTCGGGAGGCAGAGGCAGGCGGATTTCTGAGTTTGAGGTCAGCCTGGTTTACAAAGTGAGTGCCAGGACAGCCAGGGCTACACAGAGAAACCCTGTATCAAAAAAAAAAAAAAAAAAAAAAAAAAAAAAAAAAAACCAAAAAAAAAAAAAATCTAAATGTACTATACAGCCAACAAGAACAGTTTAAGCTAACAAAGGACAGTTTAACAGGAAGAAACAAAAGTGGGATGTAGCAAATGCAAACTAGGAATTATAATATTGCATACAGAGAAATGTAATGAAAAATTTACAAATATTCTGAAAAGGAGATCAGATTGGAACTGTATGTGTATGTAAGCTAATGCTTCATGCATCTGAGATAGGGAAGAGAAATAACACTATGGAATACTTCTATAAAACATTGTGCAGCTCACACCTTAGCAAAATATGCAGACCTTGATAACAAATATCTAACATTTTAAAATTGTTTAATTATGTGTATCTTTATGCATGTGTGAGGGAGTTCCTGTGGAGGGCAACAGTATAATATTGATGACAGTATCATGCAATACCATTAAAGGTTAGACACGTGATAGTATATATTCAAATTTAAGTAGATTTTATTACTGACTTCCTGTCAGATACAACTCCCTGGAGCTGGAGTTACTGTGGAGCCATGTAATACCCAATTATAATTACTGTGGAACCCCTCAATACCCAATTATAAAATAATACTCCATAAAGCTGTATTGATGTTTTCAGTAGGTATACATTAGAAATGCATTTACAGAACAGGAATTTGGGTTGGCAGTATTTGCTTAGCATGGCCAAGGCCCTGGGTATGTTCCCCAGCATTGCGAAACAAAAGTTAAAACAAGAAAACAATATATTGTATGTACCACTGGTAACAAAATTTTAACATCAGCATAAGAAAATATAATCACTTATTTTGTAGATTACATAACGCATTATATGAGGGTATCTAAGAAAGCAAACATTTTAAATCCTTATAAACGACGGAGATGGGTCTGGGGAGACGGCAGAGGTTAGGGCACTAGGTTTGACCCCCAGCATCCCCATGGCAGCTTGTGATCATCTACAACTCCTGTACCAGGAAATTCTGCCCTCTCTGACCTCAGTGGATATCAGGATTACATGTGTTGCACAGACCAAACACCCACACACATAAAATTTTAAAGGAAAATATTTAGAAATAAAAAACGAAGAGGGGGGTGGAATGTAGCTCAGTTGCCAAGCGCATGCCTAGCATGGATGTGAGCCTGGGTCCCACTCCCAGCACGGAAGACAAAACAGGTGAATGATTAAAGATGAAAAGACTATTCTACATTTTGCCATTTCTTAATAAAGAAAATATATTGCTAACCAAATACAGGAAACAGATATTAAAAGTGTAAACTGTACTTACTCCAGGGTACTGGCTGGCATGTGGTGTAAGATTCTTAAAGGCCCACTGGATGTTCTGATGAGAAGCTAGCTGTCGAGTAAATGCAGGTGATTGCTCACAGCAGAGCCTCAGAATGCCATAGTAGGCAGGCAGCATCCCGCGGTTAAAAAGCACCACATCCTGATCATCATGGTCAGCAAGGATGTAATTGAAGGCAATGTTCTTGGTTACCACTGGGTTCTGAACAATAAGGCGGATATTCTCTGGACAGTCAGCACACACATTGTACCAAAATGAAAGCAAAGCCTGTTTATTGTGATTTGTAGCTATTGCTGGCTCAGAAAGTTTAGGCTGGAAAAGGTTCCACAAATCCATGAAATATGTGGAAAACATCAGCTTCTCAGTTTTGGAAATTAAACAGTAAGTCATAAAGCTCAGATAGGGCACTAGCTTTGTAGTGCCATGAACAGCAGCATCAACATAAAGTTTGGCTCTTGAGAGCAAACCAAGGAGCACGTTGTAGACCTGATGTAGGACTACTGTTGTGTCTGGACTGAGTGGAAGGTCACGGGTTGGGATGTGCAAAGACCTTGTTGACCGGAACATCTGGCGGAATGAATTGCTTGGTATAAGGGACACCAGAAGATAAGCTGCAGCTATAAAATGTAAAACAAAACTGTCAGATCCTTGAACGATTTTAGTAGACTGAAGAGCAGTTATTAAACACAAAACCACTCTTCCCTTTATTAATAAAAATGAATAAAAATTAAGGGACATGACATCTTTTACATATCCCTCTGATTTACCTTTTGTCCAAAAGAAAGATTCCCAAAGGGGAGTAGGGGTAGAACTTTCCATTCTACCATTGCTGTATTTAAGTGGCAACAATAATCACAATTACAGAAACTGCTACACTAGCTAGCCTTGAACTCTTTCTAATTCTCTCCTCCCAAGCACTAGGTATCACCACGAGTTTTCAAGCCTATGATGTTCAGTTTTCCACAATGTAGAATTTTCCCACCTCAGAATTTAATTTTTCTGAAGAAACAGTATGAGTCAATAAAGAGAAAAATAACATTTAGAATAAAAAGGCCTACCAACAAGCACTTGATAGCACTGAGTCCTTTAATTGTTTAGGTCTTTTCAGTTAGGTATTACTTTAAAACATCATTTTAAAACAGTTTATTATTTTGTAGTAATTAAAAGATAGGGCCATATAACATACACAAGTTATGAAGACAAAAATACAAATACGAATATATCACCAACAGAATATGTAATTTTTGAGAGTCCCCTTCCTTTTTGGAAGGAGATATGTTGCCATGTGTAGCCCAGGCTGTTTCTGATCTCCCCATGGGACATCAAGTTCTGGGATTAAAGGCACTACTAGCTAGAAGCCTTTTAAAAGTCTAAGGCAACTCACTCAAGATTCTTGTCTGCTTTGGGGAACTGCTTTGTTTGCCCTTCTTCCTTGCTCCCCACCCCCAAATCTTCTAAAGCTATTCTAAGAGAGTCTGCCTTTTGCATGCCATTAAGCTTGTTATTACTAGTCTGCTACTAGTAACTTATTAGGTGAGTTCATTAGCTAAAAACTGGGCTTGATACCAGGTCTTGTTTTATACTATGAAACTTGGAAGAAATCTACTTCTACTGCTACACAATAAGCCTCTGAATTTTGGTGGGTGGGCACGAGCAGTTAGTTTTCTGCTTTTTGAGAGGGTTTCTCCATGTATCCCTGGCAGCTCTGGAACTCATTGTGTAGACCAGACTGGCTTCAAACTTAGAGATTCACCTGCCTCTGCTTCTCAAGTGGTGAGATTAAAGGTGTGCACTACCACAGCTGGCTAAAATATATCTAATTAAAAAAATTTTTTTTATTTATATATATTATGTATGAGTGCCCTGTCTGCATGCCAGAAGAGGTCACCAGATACCATTTTTAGATGGTTGTGAGCAACATGTGGTGTTTTATTTTGAGACAGGATCTCACTATGGAGTTCTGGCTGGCCTGAAATCACTATGTAATCAGGGTTTCCTTGAATTTAGACCTCTGCCTGCCTCTGATTCCCAAAGGTTGATACTGACAGTGTGTCCCTCCATGCCATGCCCAAGTCCTTAACTATTTTAATATTTGGTAAGTCAATTTTTGTTTTTTGTTTGTTTTTTGGTTTTTTCGAGACAGGGTTTCTCTGTATAGCCCTGGCTGTCCTGGAGCTCACTTTGTAGACCAGGATGGCCTGGAACTCAGAAATCCGCCTGCCTCTGCCTCCCGAGTGCTGGGATTAAAGGTGTGCGCCACCACGCCTGGCTGTCAATTTTTGTTTTATAAAATTCAGCTGTTTGTTATTTTATAGTTTTTATAAGTCCTTTAG